>NW_027137623.1:378430-379113 GCF_001692895.1 Cenococcum geophilum 1.58 | reverse complement strand
AGAAGAAAAAGAACAAGTTAAACAGCTAGAGGACTATACACGGAGTATTCTAGTAGGAGAAAATCCCTTTATAAAAGGAAAAGAAAAGGCAAAAGATATCCTACAAGGATTAGTCGAAGAAGTAAGAGCTTTCCGTAAGGAGGTAGCTCCTACTAAGGAAACCTACGCAGAGAGACTAAAGAAGAACCTCCCTTCCTCGTCCCCCCTGCCCTCCTTACTAATACCATCTCCTACCCCTTCTACTTCTACTAGAAGTAAGAAAAAGTAGCTATAAGAAAGGAAGCTAGTCCTTATTACAGACTAAAAGGACCAACCTCTAGATACCTTCTCTATACGAAACAAAGTCAATTAACTATTTGTATTAAAACTGCAAGTAGAAAAACCTGTTTTAGCATCTATAGCTAGAACTAAAGGAAAATAAAATATTCTTCTTATAACTACGGAAGAGTATAATGCGGATTTCCTAGTTAAATACAAGGAAATCTGGCATAATTGCTTTACTTTTTAAAGAGAANAAAAACTAGAACNATGGGTTNAAATTATAGCCNATGGGGTTNCTACCCTACCTTTCCTAGGAGAAGGAGGCTCTAAGCTTCTAAAAGAAGAAATTGAGACCTTTAATCCTATAAGGATACAAGGACTACCTAGATGGATCTTATCTAGTGTAAAAAGACACGATCTAC
>NW_027137623.1:309789-378135 GCF_001692895.1 Cenococcum geophilum 1.58 | reverse complement strand
ATATTAAGCTGCCTAGAAAGGATTTATGTATATAGAACTATAGCGCTATAGCCTAGAGGCTGCATGCGTAGTATTGTACGTAGTATAATACAACGGACCTAAAAAAAAAAATATAAAAAAAAAGCTAATAATCCAGCTATAAAAAAAGATCGCTATAACCTTAGATAACCTATTAACCTATAAAAGACTCGCAGCTTATTACCTATTATTAGACTTAGAACTAAAGCAGATTAACGCCTACCCTAATTAGCAGAAGCAACTCTATAATAATTGGAACTCGCTAGCTATATCTATAGGAGCTAGAGCAGAAAGATAAGTTATAACTACTCTTATACTAAAGGCGGTTATAACTATATACTAGTAAGCCTCGCCTAATTAGTTACGTACTACGCTATTAACTAGTATTTACCGTAATACTCTAATTAACCCTACCTTAGCTATGTACTACAACTATAATAAATAGGGTTACTTTACCTTATTTTGCCTGGAGTTAAAGGATATAGGCGATATTAAGGAAATAAAGGAAGAAGAAACGTCTGATAAGTTAGGAAAAAAAGAACCCTAGGGAAAGACTTTCCCCTAGGGTACCCTATTGATCTTAAAGAGATTAATCTTAGTTAGTTAATAGGTAGAAAGCATTTTATAGTTTTATATATAGTATCTCGGAATAGATATAAAGTTAATATAACTACCCTTATTAACACTAAAGTAAATAGCTTCGCCTTTATAAATACTACCTATATAAATAATATTGCCAAGTTTCTAAATACAGAAGCTATCCGACTAGAGAAGCCTATTTAGGTAAAAGGCTATAACGGCTAAGCTAGTTAGCCTATTACCTACGTTTTAAAGTTATATATCGCTCTTAACGGACAACGCTAATATAGTATCCCTTTTTACATCCTAGACCTAGGGTCCTATAATATAATCCTTAGATAAAAATGGATGTCCTATTTTAATATTTAGCTAAACGTATAATAAAGACGGTTTATCTAGCCGGAGGATAGACTAAGGTTGCCCTCCTTTATTAGGGAGATCTAAACTAACTATAAGATACTAGCCGTAAGGGTTAATCCTACCTACTAGTAGAATATCTGGGCCCGTAACCTAGCCTTTACCTAAAAAAACGCCCGCCACTAAGCTAGAAAGAACTCCGTACTAATAAAGATACTCTCCTAAAGCGCTATATTTAAAAAAGACTCTATATATAAAAGCGGGATAGATAGTAATATAGATAATATCTAAATCGTATAGATCTAACTGGTATAGAAAAGAACATATTAATAGGATATAAGAGATAACCTCTAAAAGATATAATAGGAGCTAAAAGGAGTAATAATAACGCTAGTACCCTAAAAGTCCCTAAAGTTATATACGCCCCTATTATTAGGTAACCCCCCTACTATAGATATTACTATAATTAGCGCTATAGCGTTCTACTTTAATATATACCAAAAGGATAATAAGGTCTTTATAATAAGCCTATATAAGATTAACCAAATTATTAATAATAAAGAGGAAAGGCTAGCTAAGGAAACTAATAAGGAACTAGTTAAACGCCTCCTTTCTACTATTTATATAAATTATAAGGATATATTCTTAAAGGCGGCCTTAAATAAGTTACCCCCCTACCAGATATATAATTATAAGATTTAATTAAAAGCCAATAACTTGCTAAGCTATAGCCCCCTTTACTATTAATTAATAGATAAGCTAAAAGTAATAAAGTAGTACTTAATTAATAACCTAGATAAAGGGTTTATCGAGCTAAATTAAGCCCCTTTTACTTCCCCTATTTTATTTATAAAAAAGCTTAATAAAGGCCTTTATTTTTATATTAACTATTAAAAACTAAACGCTATTACCTAAAAGAACCGGTATCCTATTCCTTTAATTAATAAAACCCTTATATATTTAAGCTAGGTAAAGATCTTTACTAAACTTAATATCCGCTAAGCTTTCTACTAAATTAAGATAGACCCTATATCTAAAGATTTAACAACGTTTTGTACCTATTATAATTCCTATAAATATAAAGTTCTTCTATTTAAACTAATAAACGGACCGGCTATATACTAAAGGTATATAAATAACATTCTTTTTAATTACCTTAATAAATTCTGTATAGTATACCTAGACAACATTTTTATATACTTAGATAACAAACTTAAGTATTAAGTTTATATTAAGAAGGTCCTAAAGAGACTATAAAACGCGGGCTTATAAGTTAATATTAAGAAATATAAGTTTAGGGTAAAATATATAAAATATCTTAGGTTTATTATAACTATAAAAGGAATTAAGGTTAACCCTAAAAAGGTAAAGGTAATCTATAACTAGAAGCCCCCTTATATAGTAAAAGAAATCTAATCTTTCCTTAGCTTTTGTAACTTTTACTATTAGTTTATCTATAACTATGGAATTATAGTAAAACCTCTTATATAACTAACTAAAAAGGATACGCCTTTTATCTTTAATAATAGCTATATAAAAGCCTTAAAGAGATAAAGGATTGGCTTATCTCTTCCCTAATTTTTTATTACTATAACCTAGACCTTAAATTAATACTAGAAATGGATGCCTCTAATAGAGTTATAGCGGGAATCCTATTATAGTTATATCTAGATAGTAAATAGTACCCTATAGCTTTTTTCTTAAAGATAATAGACCTAGCTAAGTATAACTATAAAGTACACAATAAAAAAATGCTAGCTATTATTTAATTACTTTCCTAATAGTGCGCAGAGCTTAAAGGTATAAACTCCTAGATTAAGATATATATAGATTATAAAGCCTTAGAGTACTTTATAACTATAAAGCAGCTTACTAGATAATAAGCCTAGTAGGCTAAAATACTCTCCTAATTCTTCTTTATAATTATATATTATTCTAGTAAATAAAACTCTAAGGTTAATACCTTAACCTAAAGAAAATAAGATATAGGACCCTAGGATAAGCTAAAGACCTAATATTAGACGCGTGCCCTCCTCTATCTAGAATAGCTTAACCTATAGATCCTTAAAGAGCTAGACTCTTAGTAAAACGAGCTAGTACTAATAAAGGAGTCCTTAAATAAGCTAATAGGGCTAATTAACCGCCTCCTAACTATAAACCGTACGGCTAACGCCCTAAGGGCCCTCTATAAATAAGCCGTAAAAGGAAACCCCAATTTTAAAATAGAGGAAGGATTACTCCTATACTAGGAGCGGCTTATAGTCCCTAACGTTAATAATCTATAGACTAAACTAATCTACAAAGCTTATTATTAAGTCTCTATAGTATATCCTAGCAAAAACAAGACCTATAAAATTATTAACTACCGCTACTACTAGCTAAGAATGGTTATAGATATTAATTAATATATACAGAACTGCAAAAACTGCTAGAGAGCTATAATCCTATAGGATAAGACCCTAGGACTACTTAAGCCACTCCTAATACTAAAGCGCCCTTAGTAATATATCTCTATAGACTTTTATAAACTACCTAGGGACCGTAACGGATATAATATAGTTATAGTTATAGTTAACCGCTTTAGTAAACGCCTATTCTTAATTCCCTATTATAAAAATATTAATACTAAAGAGGCAGCCTAGCTATATATCTATTACGTCTACTAAATCTATAAACTACTAGATACTATTATATCTAATTATAGGCTATAGTTTATATTAGCCTTTTAGAATAAGTTTACCTAAATTTTAAGTATTAAGCTAAAGCTTTTTATAGCTTATTACCCCAGACAGACGGCCAGATAGAGATTATAAATTAGTACCTGGACTAAAGGCTTAGGCCCTTTATTAACTATTTCTAGAATAACTAGTCTAAACTACTACCCTTAATAAACTACGCGTAAGCAACCCTACCCTATAACTCTATAGGGTTTGCCCCAATTTAGCTAGAAATAGAATACTTACCCTATATAAGCTTTAACTAAAAAAGGCTAAAAGAACCCCAAACTATATAAGAGAAGCTATCCTATACTAAGGCCTAATAGTACGCTAAATAATTAGAGGAAGCTTAGATAGTAGCCCGTAAGAACCTAGAAAAAGCTTAAAGGTTAATAGAATAGCAGGCAAATAAACACTATTAAGAGCCTAATTTTACCCCTAGTAATATAGTCTAAGTTATAATAAGGAATTAGAAGACTAAACGACCTAGCTATAAGCTAGACTACTAGATAGTAGGACTATATAAGGTTCTTAAGAAGATAGGTAACTTATATAAGATAAAGCTCCTAGATTCAATTAGGGTTTACCCTATTTTCTTACTAGATAAGTTATAGAAAGCTATAAATAACCTATTACCTAGATAAAAGAATAAGCCTCCCCTATTAGTTTAAGTAAACGGTAATAACAAATAGGAGGTTAATAAAATACTAGCCTATAAGATAGTACGGGGAATACTAAAATACTATATCTAATAGAAGGGCTATAATCCTAACCTAACCTAGTACCTTATATGGAACTTTATAGGCTGCTCCTAGAAGCTTAAAGAATTCTATAACTAATACCCTAATACGCCTAGACCCCTAAAGTACCTAAACAAATAGATGGAATGCTAGTATAATAAAGATAATAAGTTACTAGAAGAATATAGGGATAAAAACGCCCTAAAGCCCTAATACAGCTATCTGCCAAATTCTGCCATATACTGCCGTTCTCTACTAGTACCGTAAAATTTCAGATATCCAGGAACTTTAACCGCCGGTTAAAGTTATCTAATTAGTTAGATCCGTACTAAGACTTTTAGCGGCTACTATTTTTAACTTAGTGCTTCCACTTAGCCTACAATCGCCCTTTATACTTAGTCTGGACGTACTTATATCCCCTTTATCTCCTTATTTTATTTTATAATCCTATATTTATACGCCTAGTACTACCCTATTTCTAACTAAGCCTAAGGGCAGGCTTTCTTTTAAAGAGGGGGGTAATATAACGGCGCTATCGCACATTACCTGCTAAATTCTGCTATATTCTACTAACCTATAATTAGCCCGCCCAAAGCTAGCGCCTTAGCGGCTCACCCTATATATTTGTTTACATCGGTCCTAGCAACCCCTTTTCCTTCTCTTTAGCTTAGTATCTTTGTAATACAGCATTCTACAAGCTTTGGTTCAAAGGTATTTATACGAGCCGTGATATTAAGTTTCTTAGTTTTTATATTAACCTTTTATTCTTATAACCGAATACTATATTTGTCTTTTATTAAAGTAATAACTCGTTCTTTATATATATACTTAAGGAATCTTTATCCTAAACTTATTTATATATCTTTAAACTAAGCCTCTACTCTTAACTATTAGTTATTGTCCGTTATAGGTCCTTAAGCTATTCTTATCTTATTTTAAAAATCTTAAACTTACCTTATCCTATCTTAGGAATCTTAATTATCTCTTATTTTGTCTTAAAAATCTTAAGCCTATAGCCTTTTACCTTTATTAAGTGGCGTAGTAGCTATTGCAAATAATTATTTACTAAGTTTACTCTAAAATATTTTACTTCTTCTATTTTATAAAGTAATAGATATTATATCTAATAGAGTATTAATCCCTATTACTAATTCAGTTTCCGTTTCTAATTTAACTTTTACCTTATTTATTACGTCCTTAAGGTTTATATACTTTTAGTAAGCCATTTTTATTACCTTATTGCCGCTACTAATAGTCCAATCGTCTTAATCCTTAAATACTACCGCGTAATAGAATTAGTACGTAAGAATCTTCTCCGCTAACTACTTATTTACTATACCGTTTTTATCCTTATCTAATTTAAAGAGTTAGTCTACTTCTTTATCTAATTCTTTTATACCTTAGAGTTCTCTTAACTTAGGTTTTTATGGCTAATAGCTTATACTATACTTAGCGTCCTTATAAATTTAGTATACGTTGTTATAATAATATATAAAACTGTTAATTAAATACTCCTTAGTTTCTTATAGTACGTTATTATCCCTCTATACGTATACGTCTTTTACTAGCCTAGTTCCCTTTACCGTATAGTAACTTTAACTATTTTTACAGTCTTTAGTAAAATAACTCTATTTTCCGCAATTTATATAAGCTCCTTCTCTATACTACTTTTCTTGCTATAGAGTCCGCCTAAACGTCTTCTACTACTAAAATTCTTAGTTTAGCCTTTACTCCTTAAACCTTTAATTACTTAATCCTTATCCTCTAGGTTTCTATAGTTTCTTTTATATTTTATAGTTTTCTTTAGTACCGCTTAGGTCTATTAGTTCTATACTATACTATATTTTTTAGCTCTACTTTAGTTATTGTGTACTCTACGCCTTATATAACTATAGGACTCTATCTTACCCTTTTTTAGCTTATTCCCTTTAGTAGATCCTATTATTAATCTTAATTACCTAATTAACCAGTTCCCTAAGGGTGTCTATATCTTTTATTAAGATAATTAAGTCCTAAAATTTTACCTTAAGTCCCTATTTATACTATACTATAAGCGCCCTATTATTCTACTTAACTTATATTACTAGCGTCTAGAACTATATTATATATTTAATTATTAAAGTCCATTATATAAGGTTCTAAAGTTTCCTTTTTACTATTATTATTACCTTTAGATCTTTAAATATCTATATAAGTCTTTCTATAAATCCATTCTAGCTTATAAACATAAACTATACTTTTTAGTTAGTAGTTATAATTCCGTTTACTTATATCTCTATAAGGTAAGATTTAAACTATTTAAGTACCCTTCCTAATAAGAATAATCCTATATACGCTACTTAATCTATAAGTGTTGCTAGCTTTATTCCTTCTTATATAACCTTAAATCGCATCTATATAAGGAACCCTTTAAGCTTTAACTTCTCTCCTAAGAATCTCTTAATTAATAGTAACTTAACCTTTACTACGCCTATCCCGTTAATCCTATTTTTAAGTATTCTAGTATTCTTTATTAGTTGGTTAACTATCTCTTATAGTTGCCCTATTATTATAGGTTACTATAAGTTAGTGTTTATTATACTAGTATCGTTACCTAACCTTAAAGTGGTTACTACTATTAACGGCGTAGTAGCTGCTTTTAGTAGTATATTATTTAACTTCTTTTAATATAACTATGGTAGTAAATGTGTTATAATATCTTATAGGAGTACTATAATAGATATATAATTAGGCCGGGTATATAGGTATAGAATAATTAACAATATAATAATAACTAGTAAAGTGGTTACTTAATAGATTAACTCTAATTATATTCTAAGATTTACTATAAAGAAGAGAACTATCTATAGTAGAGATTACGGTCCTTAAAATACATAATCCTACTCCTATAAAATATACTAAGTACGCCGGTACGTTAGTACGTTAGTATATCGCGTTCCTACGTTCCTATATTCCTACGTTCCGAACTAATAACGTGACATATTATGTAACTTGGCTACCCCTTATCCTATAGTTTAATTGGTCCAATTGCCTTAACTAACCCATTTATGTCTCTTCTAAGTAGTGCTACTACTGCTAATATAAGGTCCGTAACAAGTAAGCCATTTAAAGAAGAATTTAAGTAGCTTAACTAGATAGGGCTAGAATTATAAGGCTAATTAACCATTAAATATAGATATAGAGGGTAATGTAGAGGGTATATAGGAAGCTAAGGTTAAGATTAAGACTTAAGCTCTTTAACTAGCCAAGCTTTAATAAGACTGTTAATGGTTTTGTCCTTCTCCTTTAGCTACTCTATCTTATTACTTTTATAGCCTTTCTCCTTCTAGTTTATTAGCTAAATAATAATATTCTATAAAGGCTAATCTATAGTAGACTCTCCCTTTAATAGTTTACGGTTTTAATGTGTTAGATTTTCTAAGCTAATAGGATAATAATAGAGGACGTAATCTGGTAAAGTTAACGATTAACTATTACGCCAATACGTCGTAGGATAATTACTATAGTGCTTATTTAAATAAGACCACCGGTTAGCTATTCTAGGGACGTAATTACTAGCGTCCTTCTTAGTAGCAAGTAGCTTGGGTAAGTTATTAAGTTAAGCTTATATAACGGTCCTTCTTCCTCCTAATCTGTTACCTACTCGCTGACTTAATATAGGTATAGGTGTCGCTAGAATTGCCTTCTTTTTGTCACAGTACGTGCGGACTGTCAAGGTACGATGTACGAGGTGACTGTATAACATTGACAAACGATATCGTGTAAGGATCTATGTAGGAGGTGAGGTGGTATACATACACGTCGCTCAGGGGTCAGGTCCGTGCTCATGCATACGCGTAGCCATAACAACGCGTCAGGTCAGTGCCGTGACAGTACATCCCTCCCCAACAAGGCGAGCTCCTGTGAGCCAAGTGACGGCAGTAAAAACATAGAGGAAAAAAAAATAGACTATATATCCTCATCCTTCTAGTCCTTAAAGGTTCTCGTCCTTCCAGTCCTTAAAGGTTCTCGTCCTTACAGTCCTCAGACCCTCCTACCTATATCCCTACTACATCGCTCTCCGCTAGTGCTCGTCTCGAGCACTAAATAAAGCCGAAGGCAAAGGGGAAAATAGGGGAGACGAAAAAAAAATGTAACCGCGGGGCGTATTGCGGATATTGACTCTCGAAAGGCTCGGGGGTACGGAGATCGAGGTTATTGCGTAGACTCGAAAGGCTCGGAGTGCAGAGATCGAGGTTAAAACGTAGATTCTTGTCGCGGTAAACTTGTAGTATCTATGCGGATTCGAAGACGGAGACGGAGATGGAGACGAGATCGTAACCCATAGTCTTACACTATAATCAAGACACAAGGACATAGCCCGCAGGGTGTCTCCCTGCAGCCGGCTTTAGAAACTCGGACGTAAAGCAGAAGCATGGCTAGATACGGAGACTCGGAGACTGAGAAGAGGGAACCATAGCCCGCAGGGTGTCTCCCCTGCTGCCGGCCTAGGAAACTCAGAGACTAAGAAGAGAAAACTATAGGCCCGCAGGGTATCTCCCTACTGCCAGCTTAGAACTCAAAGAGGAGACGGAGAGGTCGCTCAAGAATTCGGATAGATTTGACAGAGATTTTACTGGGTCGCATTGTCGTACGGGGGTAAGAATCCCGCCCGGGGTAGGGTAGCTTTGGGAAACGTGGCTTTGGAAACGAGGCCCTACCAGGGGGCGTATGAGATGACACGACATACTGTCACAGTACGTGCGGACTGTCAAGGTACGATGTACGAGGTGACTGTATAACATTGACAAACGATGTCGTGTGAGGATCTATGTAGGAGGTGAGGTGGTATATATACACGTCGCTCAGGGGTCAGGTCCGTGCTCATGCATACGCGTAGCCATAACAACGCGTCAGGTCAGTGCCGTGACACTTTTCCTTAATTAAACTTAATATAAAATTAAGCCTTAAGGATTTTAATGGCTAGCATAAATGCTATTCTTTTATAATCTTAACCGCCTGCTAGAGGTCCTTATAGTTATTAATCTACTATTAACAGAAGTTATAAGCTTGCGCGTTCTTATATAAGGCAATCGCCTTAAGCTACTAGACTCTAAATTTCCGCGGTAAAAGATCCCTTAAGAGCTTTTCCTTCTAAGCCTTAATTGTAATTAGGTAGAGTATATTCTAGTTTAATATTGCTAATTAAGACTTAGGTAAAACCTCCTTTTTATTAAATGCTTTCTACACGCTTATAAAACGTACTACCGCTAGTAGCTTTGGCTGCTCCTCTGCATTATCGTCCTCTACTTCCTTCTCTTCCTTATTATTATTGTTATGGGATACCCCCGTGACACCTTATACACGTCCACCTGTTTCTACCAACTTAGCAACTAAAGACTAACTATGAGACGGCAATTTGCGGCAATCTAACGGCAATCTGCTATATTCTGCCATATTCTGCTAAGTTTTACTAAATCCTACCAAGTTCTGCTAGGACTACCACCTAAATCCTATTCTGCTCCGTGTATATATTAACTAAGCAACCAAGCTAATAATATATACCCTTTCTTCCCGTTTCCCTACCTTTTCTCCTTATATAACGTCTTAACCCTATTATATAGTTTATATACATAGCTTAATAATATCTACTTTGTTATATATTATTACTACTTATACTTACTCCGTAATACTATATTGCGTTAATTACTTATACTACTACCCGAAATGGAAAACGCACCTAAAGCCCCTATAACGGCCGCTAATATTATATCTATCCTCTAAGAACAAATAGTAAGTATATAGAAGTCCTTTATAGAGGCCCTTAAATAATAATAAGTTACCCTAACTTAACAATAAGCCGAACAAGAAGTACGGTATTAGAAAATAATAGAAGCCCTCTAAGAAGAAGTCCGTACCCTTAAGATGCCTACGCCAGAACCCTAAGACCGAATACTATCTCCGGAGTTAAATACGCGAAACGCGAGTCCTAGCTATTTATCCTAAACCGACTACTACACCGTAACGATCCGAGCGGTTACCCGACCCCTTAGTATTTATTAGTAAACAACAAGAGCTCTAATTATTCTTAAGCCAGCTAAAAAATAAGCTAACTAGTAACGCCGACCGTTACCTAACTAAAGCTAACTAACTCTGTTACGCCTTAAGTTAACTAAAAGAAAAGGCAGCTAACCTTATTAAACCTCTTTAGCCAACCTTAGTATAAAGCCTAGTTATACTTCTTAAAGCCTTATACGGTAACCTAAACCGCCAAGCTACTACCTAGAGAAAGATAAACTATATAGCTTAAGGAACAAAAAGTTTCCTAGTATACTTCTCCAAATTTAACCGTTATATAAGGGAAATAGGCTAGAACAACTCCGCACTAATTAACAGCCTTATTAAATCTCTAAGCCCCAAACTGAAAACCTCCCTAATAGGCGTAGACCTACTAGGAGCCCTTAACGCCTGCGTAAATATTATTAACAAACGGTATAATAATATACTACGCCTAATACTAAAATACGCCCCTTAATATAATACAATAGCCCCGTAAATGTCTACTAAGTTATCTTAGCCTAAGCACCCTAACGCTATGGATATTAACACTAGAACCCCAGAGTACGCCCCACTAGGGTCCCCTAAATAAGAAAGACGCATTAAGCTAGGCCTCTGCTTTAAATGCGGAAGGAAGGATTATATCTTAAAACACTACCTCGTCCCCCTACCTACGCACCAAAACAATTTACGAACGGCTAATACTAATAGCCGTTTACCGCATTAATCTTCCAGTTACCATCCCCAATCTTTATCTAGTTCTAGCCCCATATTTAGTAAGCACTATTCTTAAGGACAAAGCTCCAACTAACGCTTTATAAGAACCCCGCCCTAATTACCTCTAAAAGAAAGGTCTTGGAGCTAAGTTGCTCTCCGGGACGGCTCTGCCTTAGGATCTCGTTAAACGCATTTAACGTCATAAACTCCGACTCTTAGGACCATAGCATAACCATTAACTGCCGTCTTTAGTAGAATAGTTAATAGGCTAACGCTTAAATCCTAATTAATACAGGAGCTAGCGGCATAGGATTTATTAACAAGATCTTTATATAAAATAATGGTTTTACCCTAACCCCCCTTAACCGGCATATTAATGTATTTGGATTTAACGGTAAACGCACTATCTTAGGCCGTATTACCTACGTGGCAGCCCTAAGACTCCGATACCTAAACTATAAAGAACTAATTAAGCTTTTCATTACCACCTTAGGTTACCTAGTAATCCTTAAACAACCTTAGATAAAGCTATATAAGGTAACTATTGACTAGGATAACCTTAAGCTTCTATTTACCGCCTCCTGTTATAAGTAGAAGTGCCTTATAACTCGCTGCCTTGACCCTAAACTAAAACCTAGGAAATCCACTAAGATCCACCAGCCTAAGATTTCCACTAATATCTACCCTATACCCAAGAAATCCACCAGATTCCACTAACCTAAGAATTCTACCAAATTCCACTAATATAATATTTCCACCGATATCTACTAAAGATCTAGAAATCCTACTAAAACCTATAAACTAACCCCAACTACTGCACTACCCCAAACTAAGTAGAAGCTTAAGCTTAGTATATGGGAGTACCAGAAGAACTAGTACCCTATAATAAAAAGAATACTTAAAGAACCCAAACTTAAATCTGATATCAACTCTATACTTAATACTAAACCTAAACCTAAATAAGAAACTATATAAGAGACTATAGACGATTTAAGAAAGCTTAACACCCTAAATATCCGCATAATTAGAGCTACTCCGCTAGCTTAGCTTGCTAAGAAGCCTAAACATACAATTTTCGCTATTACGATAGCTAATATTAAGAAAGTCTTAGCACTAAAGAAGCACACCGACCCTATTATAAAGGTACTAGCAGAGTACTATTACCGCTTAGACGTATTCTTATAAAAGGAAGCTAATAAGCTACTAGAATACCAACTATACGACTATAAGATTGTACTTAAAGAAGGAAAGCAGCTTGGATTTAGACCCCTATACGGAATATCCTAAAATAAACTCTAAGTGCTATAAAAGTATCTAAATAAGAACCTAAGTAAAGGATTTATTAGAGTAAGCTCTTTACCTATAGCCGTACCAGTAATCTTCGTTAAGAAACCTAGCGGCGGTCTGCGCTTCTGCGTAAATTACTAAGCCCTTAACGCCGTTACTATTAAGAACCGATATCCAATCCCGTTAATATAAGAGACGCTAAACCGACTAAGTAAGGCTCGCTACTATACAAAGCTTAATATCATCTCTATATTTAACCGCCTCTATATAGCAAAGGGAGATAAATAGCTTACCGTATTTCGTACTTGGTATAGATTATTTAAATACTTAATAACACTATTTGGCCTCGTAAATGCTCCAAGCTCGTTTTAATATTACGTAAATAATACCCTGCGCCCCTACCTAGATATCTTCTATACTGCTTATATCGATAATATCTTAATATATAGTAATAACCTAACCGAATATTAGAAATACGTTAACCTTATCCTATAAGCCCTATATGAAGCTAGTCTATAATTAGATATAGATAAATGCGAGTTTTATAAGACGGAAGTTCTATACCTTAGGCTTCTTATTTCTATAAACGGCATATAAATAGACCTAAAGAAAATTAAAGCAATTATAAACTAGTAAGAACCCGAGAACGTTAAGGATATAAGAGCCTTTATAGGATTTGCCAATTTTTACTAATGGTTTATTAATAACTTCTCCGCCCTAGTTTTACCCCTTATAGCTCTAACCTAAAAGAATAAAGCCTTTATCTTTAATAAGGAATGTAAGAAGGCCTTTACTTATTTAAAGGTTATATTTACTACCGCGCCTATACTCTAATACTTTAACTTAAACCGAATAAGTATTATAGAAGCTGACTTATCTAACTACGTCACTAGAGGCATCCTGTCTTAATATAATGAAGAGGGAGTATTATACCCCATAGTATACTACTTAAAACGACTAAGCCTAGCTAAATATAACTACGAGATCTATAATAAGGAACTGCTGGCTATTATTAGATACTTTAAGCAATAGCGACCTAAACTAGAAGGCGCTGGATTTTTAATTAAGGTCCTTAGCGATTATAAGAACCTATAGTACTTTATAACTACGAAACAGCTAAGCCACTATTAGGCCTACTGGTTAGAATACCTGTCTCGTTTCCAATTCTTAATTATATACTACCTAGGTGTTTAAGGCTAGAAGCCTAATGCCCTAACCCAACGCTCGTAAGACGCGCCAGCACTAAAAGAGGCACGTTCTTACCGAAATTAGACCCTACTTCGCCCTAAACTATTTAACCCTCCTACTAAAGATCTTATAGTATAAGTCCTTGAAATAACTAATTAATCGATTAAATAGATTATAACTAATAAATACCTAAATAACGAGTTTATCTAAGAGACGCTTAAGCTAATTTAAGATGGCGTTAGACGCTTTAAGAAGATCTCTCTAAGTAAATGTAAAGCTCGCGGAAACTGCTTATATTACTAGAACCGTCTAGTTATCCCTAATTACGATAAACTTAAGCTTAAGCTCCTTAAATACGTATATAACCTACCGGTAGCCGGCCACCTAGGCCGAGAAAAAACCCTAGAGCTACTTTAACGGGAGTACTACTAGCTAAATATATATAATATAACACGAAGGTACGTCTCTAGCTGTTATATCTGCTAACGAGCTAAAGCTTCGCATAAGATATATAATGGCCTTTTAAAGCTACTACCTATTCCGGACTAAAGATAGAAGGACGTCTTAATTAACTTTATTATTAACCTCCCTATAAGTAAGGGCTGCATAAATATTATAGTAGTTATAGACTAACTATCTAAGATAAGACACTTAATCGCCTGCCCCGATATATTAATACCTACTATTACCTAACTGTTTCTAGACTATATATAGAAACTCCACGGACTCCCTAAAACGATTATCTCCAATAGAGGTAGCTAGTTTATCTCTATATTTTGGAAAGAACTAACTACCTAACTCCATATTAAAGCACTGTTGTTTACAGCATACTATCTAGAAATGGATGGTTAAACAAAACGTATAAACGCTATAATGGAACAGTACATTTGGATATACACGTCGTACTTATAAGATAACTGGATTAACTAGCTTGTATTCACTAAGTTTACCGCAAATAATTCTATTTCGGAAACTATAAAGGTCTCCCCGTTCCTGGCTAACTACGGCTAGCATCTACAAATAGGTTTTAAACCCTTTAGTAATATTCCTTGCCCTACTTATTACGCCTTATAAATTACAGAAGTAAATAAATTTATAAAGAAGATGGAGGAACTATAATAGTTCCTTATTAACGAAATAATATAGGCTTAATCTATCTATAAAGCCGCAGCAAATAAGAAATAAACCCTAGCACTAGCCTACTAAATTAATAACTTTGTCTGGCTAGATATAAGAAATCTAAATATAAAACGACCTGCTAAGAAGCTTAATTAAAAGAACGCTGGCCCTTATAAGGTCGAGAAGGTTGTTTCCTCCCATGCCTACTAACTAAAGCTCCCTAATATGGTTAAAATCCACCCTATATTCCATACGTTAGTCCTCTACCCCACTACTCCCGCATTAGACGCCCTGCCCAGATAGATATAAGACCCTCCCCTACTAGTTAAAGTAGATAGTAAGAATAAGTACTTTGTTAAAAGAATTAATAACATTAAGTATAATAAACGGAAACGTTAATATATATATCTTACGAAATAGAGAGGCTTTACTAAGCCCTTATAGGAACCTATTAACTCTATAGGACTTATATAAGCCGCAGAAGACTTTTACAAACTCCATCCAGAACTACTATAGCCCTATCTCGCAGAAGCTCGAGTTTAAAGGGGGGGTACTGTCACGGGACACCCCCGTGACACCTTATACACGTCCACCTGTTTCCACTAACTTAGCAACTAAAGACTAACCACAAGACAGTAATTTGCGGTAATCTGACGGCAATCTGCCATATTCTGCTATATTCCGCTAAGTTCCACTAAATCCTACCAAGTTCTGCCAGGACTACCACCTGAATCCTATTCTGCTCTGTGCACGTATTAACCAAGCAACTAAGCTAACGATATATACCCTTTCTTCCCGTTTCCCTGCCTTCTCTCCTTACGCAACGTCTTGACCCTATCACACAGTTCATGTACATAGCTTAATAATATCTACTTCGTTATATATTATCACCACTTGTGCTCACTCTGTGACAATCATCTTCTATATCTATATCTATTGGGGGCTAAGTAAACGCTGGCGGTAATGGCGTGAATGGTAATACTTTAGGGCGTAAAGGTGGGGAAATAGGTGTAGGCTGAGGCGCTACCCTAGGTCTTGCTTTCTTAGCTGCCGGTATAGAGGGTGTCGATATTAAATAGGAACGCTTCTTTAATGGTTTAGGACGCGTTAGTGCGCGCGTTAGGGGCTTAGCTGGCCTATTACGTTTATTAAGAGCCATAGAAAACACCACAGAAGGTCCTATATAATTATCCTAATTAGGCTAGACTTAAGCTTTATTTTAAGCTACTTACGGCTGTTTGCTAATGGTTGCTAGGTCTTTAAATAGCTAGCATTGCACCTTATACAAATTTTGGTGGGGTGCGATGCCGGCTTGTTCGCGAATTTAAGCGGGTTGACTGTAGATACTCAGATTCCCATACGGAGGGGCACCACCGCCCGGCAGAAATCGCGCGACGCGTCTTCCAGCCAACTAACAATGACGATCCCATCCCCCACTTCAGAGCATTAATTACAACTGCACCTTTTAGGCATGCCATCATGGCAGATGATGAAGCATCGTTGCGGGAAGAAGTAAGTCCTGCTGCCTTTCCATATACATTACACCTCGCCGAACTAAACCTCATCTCCAGCGTCTCAAATCAGCCCTATGGTATAGCATAGGCCAGTTCATCGACGAAGAGTGCTTGCGTCAAAATTTAAATGCTACGCCTCAATTCATCGGCGCGCTGACAGAGATGGTATGGACGCAAATAGGTACAACAGACACTCCCCTCAGACAATACTGTCTCCTTCTTTCGGAGACCTAGCACTACTACGGAACAAGAAGAAGTTCTTGCTAATCGCCGGGCATGTCTACAGCAAATACATCCCGCGACCTAGAAACCTTCGCCAAGCACGCCTCTCGCAGTACTGTGAATACGTCAGATGTAATGCTACTTGCCCGGAGAAATGAGGGCCTGGAGACTGTGCTGAGAGGGTTTGTGGAAGAAATGAGAGCGAAAGACGGGAGGAAGAACACTACTGTAGTAAAAGGGAAAGGCAGGCGGTAATATTTTGAAAGAGAGGGTGTGAGAGAGAAATGGTCTGGGATTACGGGTTGGGTATGGAAGAGGATGGCGTTCGATCCAGAGCGTTACGATTACGGTCATGATATGAGGTTTCTTTAGACTCAAATTTGAAGACCAGTAATCTGGCATATAAAATAGTCATTTGCCTTGAAGCTGGTTGTGCTGCAATTAAAGCAAAATCAAGGCAGCCTGGAGATCGCAAATCAAATAAAATAATTTTCATTAATAAGTATTAAGAGTGTATCACATCTTTGGCCTCGTATCATAAAATCTCATTAGGAACCGCAGGCTCTGATAGGCCCAAATAGCGATAACCCTCACCTCTTTTTATGCAATCATCAGTATCAAACCGTATTCTGGTCTGTTTCATGGTATAACGCGTGCAACATTTCAAGATAAAGAAACATATTTTTATCTACCGACACATGTCTACTCCATCCACGCCAATCTAATAATTAGTAGCTGGAGTGTGATGAAGTTGAGTATTGTCATATCCGTAAGGGTTCACAGCTCCCCCGGTAGGAGCAGTATGATATCCGCTGTGAAGTGGCTTGTTAGGGTTTTCGTATGTTGCACTGTTGGGCGCAACAGTAGAGCCAGTGTAACCGGTCTCATGGGATGGGCGAGAATGATGCTTGTCGGCCATGAGTCCGCCTGCGGTGGCACCGCCAACGGCACCAAGTTCAGCATCGCGAACACCTCGGTTCTTTCGGTGGCGCTGCCAGAATTTACGGTTGCCGCTGCCAAAGGTGTAGTTGTTAGACGGACCAGGGCCGTAGCGCTTCTCTTTCTGGTGGTGACGACCTAAGAATAGCTGTACAAGAGCAGAAATGAGGAAGAGAATTCTACAGATCAGTTAGTGTCGGTGATGATGGAATGTATGGTTTCGGTAGCACTCACGCTCCGATGATCGAGACAGCAAAAGCAGCTTTATTCAATCTGCAGGCCGTACCGAGAGAAACCGAGAAAGTAGTATTCCGGTTGCGACCGGTCCCATCTCCATTCTTCGCGCTTGATTGGCCGTTTCCGAGGGGGGTGTGAACATTATTTCCGCTACAGCTGCGCGCTCCATCGCGGGCAAGGACAGCGATAGCGATGAATGCACCGCAAAAAAGGATATCGAGGACAATTGCAAGAAATGCAAAAAAGGTCTTGCCTCCGAGGAAGCATGTCAAGAGGACAGCGAAAATGAGATACAGGACGGCAGCACCAGACATTCCCTCAACGGCTTTCTCCCATGTCGGAATGCCAATATTGCGATGAGCGAGGACTGATAGAAAGTACGAGTAGATGGCCAGGATAATGGCAGCACAGCCAAATTCGATTGCGTAGAGGAAAGTTTGAAGAAGTTTTAATATAGCCCCGCTGATGGCCATGTTGAAGAATTGCGCTGGGGATCTAGGGGTGTAGGAATGATAAGGAAAGGAAAGGAGGAGAAATGGGGGGTTGTATCTCGCACAATATCCAGATAGACTTTTAGGGTGGTTTAAATGCCAGGTGGATTATACGTGTTGCGCGTGATATGACGCACAGCCTTTGCGACGGGTGGAGCAGCAAGGAACGTAACGGTCAGGGATATGGGGGCTAGAGCAAGGTTGGTGCGTCCGTGTGGCTGCGCTAAACGTCATCCTGAGCACATCTTCACGCAAAATCGACACAAAGGGAACCATGACACGAGTCTCGATCAACCCAGCAGTGCCGATTCCTTCCCTTGAATGAGGCTCTCCAGATCCTTGATCTTGATCAAAGGAAGATATCACAGCCACACTAATCGCCCAGCCTGGCCAACAGTGAGGCTTTACCCTGCTCTTTCCAGCATGTGCAATCATCGAACCGCGGAAGCACACACCAGCCGTTCGATACACAGGAGTAACACCTGAATCTGCAATGAAGATCTCTCTTAGAGCGAAAATCTCCGTGCGATAGAGAAAGTCACAAGCGTATGGAGTCGTCACCTCACGGCACAAATAATATCAGTGAAGGCCCCCCAGTTTCCGTATGTCTTTGTGTAGGCAAAATCTAGTCAAAGTACTCTAGTGATTTATCACATATTCCTTCGGGAGCCAAGCACGTTTCTTGCATATCTTCATAGTTTCATTGAGAATTAAGAGAGAAAATAAGTAAATCCCTGGAAGTTCCCCTCAGTACTTCCAAAAGTTTGTAGAAAACCAACTGAAGAGTTAAAACAGCCCTTCGTTGTGTATAAAAAGCAACCGCTAATCATGTATCATCAAATGTGTTTCACTCTTACAATAATACACAAAAACCTCATCACGGTTCGTAGAGCACACCAACCTCTGCTATCGCCCACCACCAACTTCGACAAGCACCTTTACTTGATTGTCTTTGTCGTTAATCAAAGTCTTGAAACCCTTCTCTTCCACCTCGTTTAAGTGAATCTTCTTCGTGATCATGTTATGTGGTGTCATCTTTCCCGAAGATATCGCATCAATTACCTCCTGGAAATCTCCTTTGACATACGTCGCAACTCCGGTGTACCTCCTTTCCTTGAAGACCAGATCATTCGGATGAATTGAGCATGGTTTCTCCCAAATCGCAACATTAACAATAGTGCCACGAGCTCGGACTGCGTGTACCGCCTGATCTAGGCCCGCTTGAACACCTGCGCAGTCGAATACAACGTGTACGCCTTGCTTTTCACACAATTCGCGACATTTAGCAACAATGTCGTCCTTGGCTGGATCGAGGACGTGGTGCGCCCCAAATTGCTTAGCGTACTCCCTACGGCGGGGAGATACCTCTGAAACGATAATCTTGCCTGCACCACGGGCCTTGAGGGCCTGGATTACCGAAAGACCGATGGGACCGCCTCCAAGAATCAAGACTGCATCGCCAGCCTTATACGGGCTTACGTTGACTGCATGCCAACCTACTGCGAGCGGTTCAACGAGTGCTATAATCGTCAGAGTTAGCATCGTCGTTTCAGAGTAAGCCCAACAACACACCTCCAACTTCCAAAGATACATTATCAGGCAGATGATAGAGCGTCGATGTAGGAACCACAACATGCTCCGACAACCCACCTCCCCACCCTACGGCCTGTTAGCTTTCCAAAGGATATTAATCTGCCCAGTCTCAGCAAAATACTAACCGCTCAAGCCAACGAAGCCATTGCTGTAGCAGCAGTTTATGAGGCCCTCCAAGCACGCGCCACAAGTACCATCGTAGATTATAGGCTGTACAACTACTCGATCGCCAGGCTTGTAGTCATACACTCCCTCTCCAGCCTCCTCTATCACACCACTGAATTCATGCCCGAATGTAAGAGGAACTTGTTCGCCAGTAATTGGGTGGGGCGTCGTAGGGCAGAGATTCGGCCCACCGAGATATTCGTGAAGATCTAGAATTCTGGTCACTTCAAATATCTAGAAGAAGCCGTCGTTTGACTTACCAGTACCGCAAATACCTACCCAAGATGGCTTGAGCTGAGCCGGGTCAGCCAATACTTCAATGACCAGATAACATGTTTGATGCTATACCTTCACTTGACCCTTCCCAGGCTTGGGGATAGCAATATCTTCATATCTCAGATCTTTCTGACCATGGAACCGCACTGCTTTCATGGTATCACTCGTCGTAGGCGGAGCCTTGTACTGTTCTTGGGGGGCCATTATCGCAATACAAGAAGGAACAAATATTCATCAATATCAAAAGTAGCTTTACACTGCATAACACGAATTTGGAGCGAGAACCAAGCTACCACATGGAAAGGACCTCAAGTAGTATAAACCGAACCGAGGAACCGACCATATCCAATTCGCGGCATCCGTAAAACCAGCCTTCGCCGCGTTTTGCGATCAAAGAATCAGCAATAGAATACCGCTGGGCGACGGGAGGGTCCAGAGCAGGCATTCTACCCCGGAATGCCCGATATGGCAATGCGAGGTTGGTCTCCCCGCAGAACCTATCTTTCCGAGATTTGGGCGATGGCGGGGTCGTCAGTTGACCGGATGATTCTAACCGGGGTTACTTTTGTTGAGGAATTTACCGTATCAATAGCAGGGAGAACAAAAATCTCGAGATAGTGTTACGATGTGTATTTGGCGAATGTTTAAACTTTCTTGGAAACTTCAGCGGTTGGTGAGCTGAGGACCGAGACTTTCTCCGGCCGCTCGGGGAAAGGTCTACCGACCTCTCAACTGGTTTTCTCACGCTGAGAAAATAATCGCTCTCTCGGCGAGGTCTCGAGCGAAGTTCAGTGGCTTTGCGGTGGGCTGAAAACCCAAGATTTGAAGTCCAAAGTCATTAAGGAAGGTGCTGCAGGCCAAGAGAAATTCGAATGGTTAGGACGGGTTAGGCTTGGGACAGAAAAACATGAGGCAGATGATTGGTGGAACTTCGTTGGCGTGGAATGGCTCCAAAGACGTCATGGGCGAGCTGCTGATCACCCAAACCCTGGATCAAAAGCAATGACAGCTGCGGGACAGTTTCTGGTGCAGAACTGCAGCTTGCAGATCTTCCCCCGGCTCCTGCACGACTCATCCTGATCTAATCGATGCGTCATCATTGGCGGGCTGCAGAAAAATCTCCGTCAGAAATGGTGAGAGCCCAATCGGTCAAAATGGGCGCCGAGTAGCGGAGCCGTCCCCAATTCTTCTTCGGACCATAACTTCACTGGCGGGAATAATGCGATGGACCGACAATAAATAATTTATCAGAGACCATGTCGCCCCTCGAATCACGCCCTGTCTTCTCGCACCCGGTGTTCTCGGGCCCAAAGACTTCCTGCAGCCTAATTCCCCCAGGACCAGCCTGCCTGCCTGCCAGCCTACCAGATTCACTATGCCTTATCCCGAGACTGCTGAAGCTTTCGTAGTCACAGATATCAAGAAGTGGAGTGATTTCAAGAAACAAGAAGTACGTCTCACAGAATTCGGCTTTCACGTGCTCGGATAGCTAAAGTCGCGTGCTTTCCAGGTCAAACTCAAGCCCTTTGAGCCTCACGACATTGACATTGCCATTGACGCTTGTGGCGTGTGCGCATCCGATGTTCACACCATCAACGGCGGTTGGGGTGAAAATATCCCACTTCCGCTTTGCGTAGGCCATGAAGTCATCGGACGCGCCATTCGAGTCGGTGACAAGGTCACTGCGATCAAGGTTGGGGATCGTGTGGGCGTGGGAGCTCAAATCAGCGCTGATCTGAACTGCGCCAACTGCAAAGCGGACCAAGAGAACTACTGCCCAAACGGCGTCGACACCTATGGCTCACCATACCCGGATGGCACGATTTCGCAAGGTGGTTACTCAAGCCACTTAAGAGCGCATGAATATTTCACTTTTAAAATCCCGGACAATTTAGATACGAGTCTAGCGGCGCCGATGCTATGTGCGGGCTTAACGACGTATAGTCCGCTTGTGAGGTCAGGAGCTGGGCCAGGAAAGAAAATAGCGATAGTGGGATTGTGAGATATTACTGATACAGTTCTACATGTGAATTCCTTCTCTAACGTATAATAGGGGCGGTCTCGGCCATTTCGGTGTCCTCTGGGCCAAAGCCCTCGGCGCTGAGGTGTACGTTATTTCCCACTCACCAAGCAAGAAAGAGGATGCTCTTTCGTTAGGCGCCGAAGACTTTATCAACACGAGGGAAAAGGACTGGGCTAAGCCGTGGAAATTTACCTTCGACTTGATCCTCAATTGTGCGGACGCCACCGACAAATTCAATCTAGCCGAGTACTTCTCCACGCTCAAGGTCAATGGCACATTCCACATGGTTGGGTTCCCAGATAATCCATTGCCGAAGCTCATGGCACAGGACTTTGCGCCAAACGGATGCTTCCTTGGGGCTAGCCATATTGGAAATAGACCAGAGATGCTGGCTATGTTAGAGTTGGCAAGTAAGCAGAACATTAAGAGCTGGGTCGAAACAATTGATATTAGCGAGCAAGGCTGTAAGGAGGCAGTGGAGAGGGTTTACAAGAACGACAACGTGAGATTCAGGTTTACGCTTGTTAACTTTGATAAGGCATTTAGACAGAGGGGTTGAGTGAATTAAGCGGCATGAGCGATTTGAGTGGCCTGAGTGAGTTGAGCGGCGTGAACGGTGTTGGCGAGATGAGTTGTGAGTGGAAACGTAGAGTTAGGACGCACGGAGAGCTGTTTGGCCCACCATGACTAGGCCCGCATTGGTGCATGGTCTAGGCTGTCTTCTGGTGAATATTGGCAGTGAAGCTACATAAAATTTAGTGTTCTCTTCTCTTATTCCATCTAGCAACTCCCTTCAGTCTACTTTAGCCATCGTTTCTTACTGCTCACAACACGTCTTCTACGGTGCAATGACTTCGGCTTCTATTCTGAAGCGCAAGCGCTCTACATTCTTGTGGGTTTCTCTTTCCATACCTCATTAATTATTATCGCTAGTCGTTGCCGGTGATCTCTCTGAGACCATCGTCACTCTTAAAATCGGACCCGACAAAAAACCCTACAATATTCACAGGGAGTTGTTATATCAACATTCGCCATACTTTAAGGCAGCATTCAAAGGACAGTTCAAGGAGGCTGAAGACCGTAACATAGATCTAGTAGATACAAGCACAGAGACCTTTGAACTCGTCATGTAATGGCTCTACACTCAAGTCTTTGATCCCGCCTCGGTCGACAAAAATATCACCGAATACTCAATCGATGATGAGACTGGTGATGAATACGAGATGTCTAACGCACCCGTTCCTCCATCTCTTTCTGGATCTCACGTGCACGTTTTACGCCAAACCGATGGTTGAACATTTCGCGGATATCCTCAAAAGTCATGCCCTTGACTTCTGGATAGTAGGAGTAAACCGCAACCCAGCCGAGAATGCAAATAGCAGCGTAGAAACCGGAAGCGCCAGAAGGCGCCGTGTTTTCCATCTGCGTCAAGAAAGTGGAAGCGACGATGATGTTTGAGCCCTAGCAGGTCATTGTAAGCATCATAATTCCCATCGCGCGGACTTCCATGGAGAAGAATTCGGAGCTAAGCCAGGCGGTGTTGCCCATACCCGAGTAGAAGCAACGTAGCACACCACGCTGACGGGAACAACGATGGCGGGGCCGCCGACTTTGGCGCCTTGAGCGAGAGAGAGGACGTGGTTGATCGGGATCCAGTGGAATGCAACGGCTGCAACAATGAGGAAGAGACTCGTGAATTGCATGGCGCAGAGCAGGATGCGGCGGCGGCAGATACGGTCAACAAGCATAAGGTTGACCTAGGTGAAGAAGAAGTTCGTGCCTGCAATGATAGTACCTAGATAATATTAGTCTTTGGGCTAGTCTTGCGTGGGATTCAGGTACACTCACCAACTGCCACAGGATTGGAGAAGCCAACAAGAGCGAACAGGATAGAGGAATAGTACATCAAAGAATTAAAGCCTCCAAGCTGGCTGACAGCCATGAGGCCACAAGCAGCAACGAGAGCACGGAAGTTCACTGGAGCCGCATAAAGCTGCTTTAGGACCCACCATTCGCTCTTTCCGGCGGTTATGTCCTTCGATTTCTGAACGCGGATAGTGATATGCTGGATTTTCTGGTCGACTTGAAGACCAGTGCCGTTAGGAAAGACGCGGCGAATGACTTTTCTAGGCAGAACGGAAGTAAGCAGCAAAGGATGATTGCTGGGACAGGACCTCCTCCAACCGTGTGACGCTAGCCGCCTATATCATCCATTAGCACAAGTTCATTCGTTAGGTACAAAAGCGCACCGCCTACCACGGACATGAGTAAATGCAGCACCAACACCATAAGAAACCAATTGTCCACCGGTGATGGGCATGTTGTCCAGGCCAATCATACGACCACGGTATTTGGCGGGGGAAACCTTTGCAATGTACATAGGGACAATCATATGATATCATTGTTTCTCAAGGTATCTCAAATGCGAGTCTAGACTCAGCAGTCTAGCTCACGGCCAGATTAACCAATGCATTGACACTGCCCTAAAGGCGACGGACAGAGGCCGTCTTGTTCGAGATGTGTGAAGAGCAGGATAGAATGCATTCGCGGTTACAACATTCGCTTTCGGCATGGCTCCAATCCAAGGTAAGGGATTCCAATGCATCCTTTTTTTCGCAGTTCCATAATTTCATGGCCAATTCTGGTGGGTATCCCGAACGCTGTTGGGCAAACTACCCACAGATGCCTGTTGTGGTTCCCAGTCAACAGGAATGCCATGAGACTCGAAGAATCGATTGCGGAGTATCAGAATCGCCAGCCTCGGCCCGCAGAGCCACTTTGGCCGACCTAGATATGCCATAGATTCCTATCAATCAACATTAAGCGGTAATGTTCTTACTAACGCGAGTTACAGTGTCGTAAACCTCAAAGGCTCAGGTCTCGGCAAGTGTGAATACGATTTTGCAAGAAACCAACCCTAGTGGCGGGCCTCCCACAATCTCAGCTTCGCCGATGAAACTCAGGAACTAGCCAGCATCTATGGTAGAGATTCTGATCCTGAGAGTGCGCCCACACCCGTAGAATGGGGTGGCAGCACTCGATCTGCCCCTGAGTCTCTCGGTAACAATACCTCCAACTTCTCGTACCGCCCCACTTCGAACCGACTCCACCGGCGCCCTCAATATTGTTGAGAACCGACCTTCTGGTGGCGTAAGAAGGCTAGGTACCCAGCCTCAATATTGTATTATATAGCTACCAGCCCTCCAAGATTGGAGGGACAATTATACAACCAATGTATCTACTTTCAACAAATATCAGAGATACTCCCTCTCCAACCAAAAGACGCAAGCTAGACTTACCGTTTTCGTTTAACGATGTGTTTCATGGCTCTCCGGAGCAAAGTCAAGGACCTCTCACTCATTCACCAGCCGCAACCCACTTCAGTCAGCAACGAGACTCGGTTTCCACCACTTCCGGCTACGAGTCCTTCCGAGATAATTTACTGAATGGCACCGAGAGCTTTGAAACACTATAACCCACTAACTTACTAACGAGCGACTTTGCGACAGGCTACTCTACCGTGTCTGACACGTTCGCCAGGATTTACCTTGAGACGCCGGTATGGCCATAGCAAGACCGGCATGAGGCCAAGTTGATGCGCCACTTCATTGAGAACCTAGCGGCCTCAAGTATGCCCGACATTGTTGAATGCAATTTTTGCTGCTTCTGCAAGGCATCTTAGCCGAGTCGGTGGTTTTGATCCCTATGTAGCAGATCGATATCGTCGGGAATGTTTAAACCATCTTATTCCGATGCTTAGCGATAATGAGGCTATTACAGATGAGAATCTCTTAGCTGCTACCGTCATCCCGTGATTCCTAGAAGAGGTCGAAGGTATGTTTCCCCGAATTTCCCAAGGTTTCGTTGGCCTCATTTCTCCATATTGATGGAGTGTGGGCTATATTTACAGTATCACCAAGAAAAGCCACTGACCCCGCTGCTTTGGTTGCATGTTGTATTGTTCAAGGTCATTGACCGTGCAGGACAGCACACCATTTAGCAGCTCACAATTCTCCTTAAATTAGTTCCTGTTTCCGGCACTGATACCCAAAACCACCTCCTCGGCACCCACGTGTTCATCAGTGCACAAGATCGCTCGACAGTCACGGGCGGCCTCCGCCAGGCGGCATTCTGGGTTGGTCTCCGCCAGGAGATTTACATGGCGTTTGTGAACCAATGCTCGATACTACTGGCTCTGGAACACTGCAATATTGACCGTTCCTTTGATCCTACAGATGACTGCACTTGGGCGAACCGAATCCTTGTACTATGTACAGATGTTCTCCGTTATTGCTTCGGAGATGGGAACACAGCGCATCTACCTACAGTCAGTTGCTCAAGTATTCCACGGATTGGATGGCTTACAAGCCTCCTTCATTCTCTCCAATATTCTATCGGGAACGGAAAAGATATATGTTCCCAATTAAGAGGACTGAGTAAAATGGCCTTAGAAGCAGCTCAAACTTGCTATGATGTAAAAGAAGTAGATCGGTGGGGGGCAAATAATATGGTGAAGATGGAGTGATACGGAAAGGCTGAACGAAATTGTCCTTCTATATACTTCAAAACACCATGGATGAAGAAGCAAAAGACTGAGGTGTTACATGTCCCTCCATCCACCATAAAAGATCCGGCATTTACAGCATGATCAAAGAGCAATGACATTGCCTACCCGCAACCCCAGGCCTTCAATGACCTGAGGAAACGCAATTCCATGCAAAATTGGTGTATGTCCCCAAGCCTGGAGGCGTCTGGAGACTACAGCCAGCCTTGTCAGAGCCGATCTGAGTCTCGAAATGCAGGTCGCTGATAATTGCCTTGTTGAGTCAGTTACAAATGGCAAGTGTGTCAGTAGATTTGTTTGAGCTGGCAATACGAGAATAAATTCCCGAAACGCCGTCTTTCTCCGAGCGCCCCGGTGTTTTACCCTATCGCCAACATCTGACACCAAGTCTTACAGAAACTAAGGGCACGCTTTGAGAAAGTCTTCAGGTGCGTGGTAGACGCAGCATGATCTCTCCTACGGAAGACATGGTGGGGTTGTCAAGAGAAGCAGCGGGATTGCCTATTCTGATCAGTGGCAGCCTTTGTCAACACCTCAGATCTCCTAGGAGAAATTCCTGGCCTTATTTACCCAAACTGATTTACATCGGTTTACTTCATTCCCATCTATTTCCATATATTTGAGTACTCAGAGCCTTCCGTTTTGGGTGGAAGCAATCTTCTCATTTTGAGTACCACACTCTGCTTTTCAATTTTTTGAAACTTCNTCATGTCTGGTTCTAATGTATTTGTGCCGGCAATGGCGGCCTCACTTATCCAGTAACGGTCTCCCAGATACTTTGCTAGAACTTTCACAGCTTGCAAAACCTACCTCATACGCCGATGTGGCAGCGCTCGGTTTGATCGCGCTCGATACTTGCTGTGAGGAATTGTATAGGATAAACCAGATCCATATCACCATGTTTGGTTTGAAAGACCGCAGGAGAAGGATGCAGCTAGCAGGAATGCAAAGAAGGAGACCCGAAATATTGCTTAGAAGCTAGAAGATTCAGTATGTTTGGTGCCAAGCCTCCCTTATTGTATTTCGATTTAACAAGATGGATTTTTACAGGGAAATCTCTCGTCATTTTCTGGGAATCACAATCTGGAACAGCTGAAGGATTCGCGAGTCATTTAGCAAGAGAATGCCATCTTCGCTTCGGGTTGGAATCTATAGCAACCGATCTCTGACTGCGACCCGGAGACAATCGCCCTAATACCTCAAACAAAATTCGCCATTTTTATCTTATCGACATTCGGAGAAGGTGACTCAAGCAATAATACTGGGAGCTTCTGGGAACAGATTCTCAAATCTCAGGATATATCTTTATCGAACCTCCACTACGTGGCTTTTGGTCTCAGCAATAGCAACTACAAGTACTATAACCGAGTGACTGATGTTGTTGATGAGGCACTTGAAAAGTTTGGTGCAAGGCTATTAATGCTAGTGGGGAAGGCTGATGATGCAGATGGGGCAACTGAGGAAGACTTCATGGCATGGAAAGACGATTTATTCTCTATCTTCCGGAAGGACCTTCGCCTGGAGGAACGCGAGGTTGCTCATGAACCAACACTGTCGGCGGTGGAAGATGGATCACTTGAGCCTGTTGATTTATATCATGGCAAACTAGTGCATACTAGGGATAACGCCAAAGTCATCGCAGCATGTTCCTCCATCAAAGCATTGACAATTCAGAATTCTCGGGAGCCATGTTCCTCCATCAAAGCATTGACAATTCAGAATTCTCGGGAGCTCTTCAGTTCTTCCTCTCGGAACTGTATTCATATGGAACTCGACTTAAACGATCAACTGGAACTTCATCACAAGACTGGAGATCATCTAGCAGTGTGGCCGACGAACCCTGACATTGAGGTGGAACGACTTCTTCGTATTCTAGGCCTCGGAGAAATATTCCCATCTCCATCAAATCGGCCGATCCTACCGTTAAGGTCAAGGTACCCAACACCCGACACTCTGTTCCGATATCATCTGGAAATATGCGGTCCTATCTCTCGCGGTAGTATCCTCAGTCTGGCGCAGTTTGCGCCCAACCCTTCTGTGAAAACATATCTCACAGCCTTGAGCCGGGATAAGTCGGCCTATACCGACTTTCTCAGCGAGAATTAACTAAACATTAGCCGTCTCCTTGAAATATCCATAGGCGGCGACCCAAGCACAACATGGTACAAACTCCCACTCTCCTATCTCATCAAAATTCTGCTACGCACGCAACCCCGCTACTCCATCTCCTCTTCAAGTGTTCTATCACCTCGCCCCTCCTCAATAACTGCCCTCGACTCAACCTCGCCCCTACCTAACGCTCCTACATATCTTATACACAGTCTAACCACCAGCTACCTCCTCGTTCTCTCTCAATCCTTGATCGCATCCGGTCCGCAACCGCATCCTCACGGTCTCACATACCACCTTACCGGTCCCTCTAACGCACCAGAAGGCGGCAAGCTCTTCGCACACATCCGCAAATCTAAGTTCAAACTCCCAACCCTCGCATCATGCCCCCTTATTATGGTAGCAGCAAGCACGGGTCTTGCTCCCTTCCGCGCTTTTATCACGAAGCGTGTGCGCTTAAAAGCAACGGGCAAGCCCATAGGCGAAATGCTTCTTTTGGTTGCAGACACCCGGAAGATTTCATCTATCACGCCGAGATTGAGGAAATGGAGAGAGCGCTGGACGGTAGGCTTCGCATTGTTACTGCGTTTTCCCGCATAAATAGGGCGAAGAAAGTATATGTGCAGGATCGGGTGCAAGAAATGGATGCAGAAGCGCTGAGGCTACTATCAGAGGGTGCGAAGTTTTACATTTGCGGACATGCGAGTATGGCCAGGGAGGTTAGGAAAAGAGTCGGGGAGGCAGTGGGGAGGAAGAATAGTTGAGGAGAGCAAGAGGTTAAAGAATGGGGTGAGGGCGTGAAGAGGAGGGCGAAGTGGCAGGAGGATATATCGGGCTAAGGCAAACATACAATTACGTTGGATTCTTAGAATTGGGTGTTTAATTGCTACATTCTACCGTACTATTTACGCCGTTGCCATTAATAAATATCTTTGAAGCTATTACATGAAGGATCCATCGTCTTCGCCGAATAAGTTAAAATTATCTCGCAACTAGCCAACGGATACAACAAGCGCGTCCTAATTACAATCTCAGGGTGCTGCTCATAGAAATAATGGGACGGTTTTGTCATGAAGCACAATAAGCACATCAATACTCCATGCACCTTCGCAAAATATGCTCTGTGCAAGTCACTCACCATGATCTCTATCTTTCCCTTCATATCATCCTAGTTATATAGCTTTTCATTTGATTAGTCTCGTTGCCTTCTCCACTGTTTCAACTCGGAACTCACGACTGTGACTAGCAGGCAAATCTCTACGAAAAGCCTTTACGTATACTTCGGGTTTAAAACAAGCTGACTAATAGACGATAGTGACTCGAGGTAGCCATTTGCATGTTTAATAGATACAGACAAAGACAATTCGCGCAATGCACACTACGACCCAAATCTCCACAGTAAGAGCCTCACCCTCTCCAAGCCATTTCCTAAGTATTCAGCTTACACGTCTACTAAAGTCTCAGTGTGCTCTCCCTCCGTGTTATCCCGTGTATCCTTATTGCCCCTCTTTGCCTTCCTCTCCGCCGCGCTACGCTGGTAAAACTGATCCAGGATCTTGGCTGGGATACGGTTAAGCAGCTCCTTAGGGTAGATTCGGAGTAGGGACCAAGCAAGGTCGAGGGACTCGAAGATGGTACGGGATTCGTAGGCTGACTGGGAGATGAAAGTACGCTCAAATTTATCGAGGAATTCGAGCGAGAGTTTGTCTTCGCTCGATAACGCTTCTTCGCCGACGACGGCTTTCATAGCAGCTGGAGGGGAGGTTGGATTAGTAAGAGCAGGGAGAGAGGAGGGGGTGGAGTAGTGCTTACCGGCATCGCGACCGATGGCGTATTTGGCGTATAGCTGGTTCGATACATCGCCGTGGTCTTTTCGCGTGCGGCCCTCACCGATAGCAGACTTCATGAGACGTGATAGGGATGGTAGAACGTTGATAGGAGGGTAAACACCTTTGTTGTACAGCTGACGGTCAATGAATATCTGACCTTCAGTAATGTAGCCTGTCAAATCAGGAATAGGATGTGTGATATCTGAGAAAGGAAGTATTAGTAAAGCGGCGAAGTGAAGTCACGCTTTACGCAAAGCAGAAGATTTCTGGAGTCATACCATCATTAGGCATAGTTAAAATAGGAATTTGAGTGATAGAGCCATTTCTCCCTTGTACTCGCCCAGCTCGCTCATAAATGGTGGACAAGTCAGTATACATGTAACCTGGGTAACCACGTCGACCAGGCACTTCTTCTCGGGCTGCGGACACTTCACGAAGGGCATCACAGTAGGATGATAGATCCGTAAGGATAACAAGTACGTGCTTTTCGAGTTGGTAGGCATAATATTCGGCGGTAGTAAGGGCAAGACGAGGGGTAATAATACGTTCGATACTATAACCGGTTAATTATCACACTCATAACACATTTAGGAGTTGTAAACTTACGTTGGATCGTTTGCCAAGTTCAAAAACAGTGTCACGCGTTCCATGCTACCGTTCTCTTCGAAATCTCTTGTGAAGAATCTGCTTGTTTCCAAGTTGACACCCATGGCACCGAATACGATAGAGAAGTTCTCCTCGTGCCCATCATGCACATCTTTCGTAGGCTTAGCAACGAGGCCAGCTTGTCGACAGATTTGTGCGGCAATCTCATTATGTGGTAGACCAGCTGCGGAGAAAATAGGAATTTTCTGACCACGGGCAATAGAGTTCATAGTATCAATTGCAGAGATACCTGTGGAGATCATTTCTTCCGGGTACACCTAGGCCAAGTCAGCTTCCTGATGCAGTAAATGCCAGAAATAGAGAGTGCCTACCCGAGAGTATGGGTTGATAGGACTGCCATTAATATCCAAATAATCCTCCGCAAGGACCTTTGGTCCTTTGTCAATGGCGCGACCTGATCCATCGAATATCCGTCCAAGCATGTCCTCCGAGACACCGAGCTTTAGACTGTGGCCGGTAAACTCGACTTTAGTCTATGGATGTCAGAAAGGTCCCGCTTTGAAGGGTAAGAGCACATACCTTCTTTACATCGATACCGGTGGTGCCTTCGAAAACCTAAACTAAGTCAGAAAGCTATATCTCTACTCTACGGAACATAGTATGTACTTGGACTACTGCTCGGTTCCCTGCGAAGCTACATCAGCATATTCTCCTCGAAGGAGCTTGTCTTTGTCGCGTACCTCTTGCTTCCAAAACCTGGCCGGAGCGCTCAGTGCCATCAGGCAGTGTCAAGGACACGATCTCATTATATTTCGGGAATTTTACCTAAATTGGAGGTGCATAAGCTCCACAGTCCTTCAGGTTGTTTTACGAGGGTTACCAACACTCTCCAGAATAACCAATGGCCCATTAACGCCGCCGACGGTGTTGTAGCGTATCCTAGGCTGGACGGACATCATCCGTGGATCTGTAATCTCAGGCATGGTTGCAGTAGCCTTGAGCGACAGACAGATAAATGAGTGTCACTCTGGGCGTATTCGAAGCTTCAACGGCGGGTGAAACTTGTAGGTGGGCTGGAGTGCTGGGATGTGGAATTGCAGCTCTTTACTGGGGCTTGTGAAGAAGCTCAAGACTGCGTCAGCGCGGCAGGTGCGGGCGGGTAAACGTAAGCGCCGATTTCGCGATAAGAACAGAATAAGCAAAGCCCGCGCACGCTTTTAAGTTACAAGGGGCACCAGCTCTAAAATAAAAGTTAAGGGGAATAGAATAAGGGCGGCACGTATGAGAAATTGGTTTGATATGGCCGAATTCAAGTGCAATGCTGGAAGTCACAGTGTCACATCAAGTATTTGGGTCTGATCAATAAACCAAATGTATCAAATTCATTCTATGGTGTTAAACTTTCAGAAATTTCCACGATACAGTAAAATCTCCTTAATACGATATGGGGTATATAACGATAACCTCTACATTATGATCTACACCCCTTAATCAAGCCTTTTTTTGGTGTAATATTACGATAATCTGGCTTTTGGCAATATCGTTAAGCACCTACTACCAATATCGGTATAACCAGTAGAGAATTTGTATGGGAGAGGGCCCTATTTAACCCGCGAGGTAGACATCCTAAGCCTTTTTAGGTATTAAGTTCCTTTTTTTCCTACTTACTCACTTAACACATAACTCTTGATATAACAATACCATTGGTATTACGATACGCTCGGCCGAACAAACGGTATCGTACTAAAGAGATTTTACTGTAGTTCTCTAGTCTGCATACAAAGTAAGGGTGTTAGCAAGTAGTCTCATACGTATTTAATACAGTTTGTGAAGGAGTATAATAATATCAGACATCCAAGGAAGATATTGCGCTCAACGCACATCTTTGTAGGTTCTTAGTGATGGCTAGCGTGAAAACTGCAAATGTGGAATGTGTCTCATCATAAAAAGGTCAAAGGGTGGATAATTAAGAGGGATGCTAACCTGGAGCTAGTGAAAACCCGCACACCACTCTAACCCTGTCTTCAGAGGTTGAAAAGGACCAAAACTTCATCACTAACAGAACCCAAAGGAAATCCAATGTCTTAGTCTAATCTATTCCCTTTAAGCTCTCCATTGGAGGGTATTGAGCTTTGGATATGTTCGACTCGCCGCAGGCACTATCCAACTGCAAAATTAAAGCGAGGAAGTTTTGGCGGGATATAATATAACCTATGTTCTAATTGTCAGCTCCAGATGTAATCAAGGGTCTAGTGAGTGATAAACCACAGAGTGGGTGATGGTCAGACAAAAGTACTGGCAAGTAGCAGGCCACCTTGCGAAAGGTAACCCGAAAAGACTAATCTCTTCAAGGGCGACTCAGCTGGGAAAAGAAGACATGTTCTAGATTGTCATCATCCGTAGGAGGTGGGTGAAAAGAGAAATCGAGCTGTGCTCACCTTGATATTAGCTACAGAGAATATCCTAGTCAGCATCCATGAGCTATGGCAGCGTTACGGGAAGCTAAGATGGGGTAAGTAGGAGCACATTTCTATGTACACAGCACGGTTGAATTCGTAACTGCTGAGAGCAAAGAGTGTGAAAAGGTTTTGTTGGGAAGAGAGATGAAGGAAAAAATGAGAGGGAAATTTAGAAATGGGAAGATATTGCGAAAATTAGCTCGCGCGCTAGTCGGCTTTCGGCCCCAGCTTTCGGCTGTGCCAAAAGGCTGTACGGCCCATCGCCGCCTCGACTCTTTCGCGGCCTTCGGCCTGGCGGCTGTAGGCTTTGCAAAGGGCAAAATTATGTAGAAAGTCCAGTAATTCAGCGTGGAATAAGACACGTTGGACACGGTGGGCGGCTCAGGAGCGCTTCCGAAGGTGTTGTCGTCGTCAGGAGGTGGCCAGAGATACCTTACCCAGCTGCACCCAGCCATCTGTATGGAAAGCCCCCTTTAGGCCTGCGATTCGGCCTGCTTTCTCCAGTCCCTTCCAAGGCATGCGCCAGGCCCAGTTGCCCATTCTCTTCACCCACGACACCACAGGTCCACAACCACCACTGCTATAAACGCCCGCAACGCCCGCAACGTCCGACTTCCTAGGAAACGCCGCTCCTCGCTATGTCGCATTCCTCCTCCATCGCCCTCTAGTCACCCACCCGACTCCATTGCCTGTAGTCCCGCTTACACTCGTTTCCACCTTCCGCTTCGCCCGTCCCGACGAATGCGCGATATCGCACATCTACCCTCAGCGCCATATCCGGTCGCTGTACAGCTGCTCTCACTGCCTTATTGACCGTGCTGCGCATCGCCGGTCGCGACTTCGCCCATTAGGCTTCGCCATCGCATTCCAGCCCCGGCACTGCCGGTGGGCAGTCGTCAAACATCTCTGACCCGAACGACAGCAACACGGTGACTGCTACAGCTATTGCTAGCGCTAGGTTACTTAGGCATCACCAGGGAAATCTGTCAGCATACCAGTGCTAGTGCTTGTGCTAGTTCTATTTTACGTTCCTCAGCAAACTTTAGCCAGCATCCGTTCGCCTATCATCGCGATCTCGCGCACTTCAACTCCACCCGGGCATGTACACTTCATACTCCATTTAAGAACTGAGTAGTTAGACTGTTCTGGACGCGCGTTGTGCAAGTTTCCTACTTACATCGCGCGTTGGATCTGATTATATCATATCCTCCACACCGCGGGGCAACAAAACTTGAAGGGTAGAGGAGGGAGTCATAGGCGTTAGATCTTTGAATTTTGCCGTCAAGATGATGGCAACCGGGTATCCTCATCACCCCGCTGGGCTCCAACATGGAATCCCTCATGGTCAGTCGATGGGACCTGGTCCAGGTCCTAACCCAGGCCAACCTCTCGGCCAAGCAATGCAGATGCACCCAGGTGTGTCAGGCCCCAATGGACCACATGTCAGCCAGTCAGGGCCGATGATGGCGGGAATGCAACCCGGCGTAGGTCCTAGTGCACATGCAATGTCACATCTAGCTCCTCAGGCGCATATGCTTCAACAGCAACAACAGCATAACATGCAGCAAGCTCGTAAGTTTTAAATTCTCGCCATTTTATGTCACGACAGTAGTCTTTTAGAGATGTCCTCTATAAACATTATCGCCAACTTTAAGCCAAATTCCTGACTAATATATACTTCTAGTTGCGAATAATCCCGCATTACTGCAGCAGCAACGAAATGCACAGCATCAAGCCTATCTTCGTCAACAGCAGCAGCAGCAGCTAATGCAACAGCAACAACAACAAAATGGCATGGCCATGGGCTTTCCTAATGGCGTAAATCCTCAGCAAATGGCTATGGCCAATAATCAGGGCCAATTTCCGATCCTTCCACCTCATATACAACAGCAGCTAGCTGCTCAGCGGCAGCAGATGCAACAACAACACCAACACCAAGCTGCTCAAGCTCAAGCCCAGCAGCATGCTGCACAACAGCAACAGCAACAGCAACAGATCCAACATATGGCCATGCAGCACGCCGCTTCCCAATCGAGTAATCCAGGTCAACCAGGCCCTCAGGGCGCACAAACACAGCAGCCACAGCAAGGTCCTTTGCGACCTCCATCACGGATTGGAGGAGCGCACGAAGGACAGGCTTCACCAGCTCAACAGCCAAACCTACAGCAAGCCCAACAGCCCCAGCAGCAGCAGCAGCAGCAGCAACAGCAGCAGCAGCAACCTCAGCAGCAGCAACCTCAGGCACAAAGTCAGCCCCAAAACCTTCAACAACAGTCTTCTCAACAGCAGCACCCTCAAAACTCCCAGCAAGCACAACAACAAAGACAACAGCAGCAGCAGCAAGTTTTAGCGCAACAGACAGCTCCTCAACGAATGATTATACACCAACCACAAGCGACACAGAACAGACAAGCTGGAGGGTCCATATTGAAACTACTGAATTTCGCAAATCACCTAAGCCAGTTCTCCGTAAGTCTCAGGTGCGTAAATATGGCGTCGTAGTAACTAATAATTCCGCAGACACAGCGAACACCCAATTCTCTACTATACTGGCAAAAATTTGTTGCCAAGTTCTTCTCTGAAGAAGGTGCTTTCAAGCACTTGGTATGGGACAAGTTTGACAAGCACTCTAAACAATTTGAGATTTGCTATGCAGCCTTACCTCGGTACTTCATGACACAATTCGATAGTGGTGTCGAGAGCGTTCAAATCACTATAGATGGTGCAACAGAGTCATTTGGGAATGACTGCCATTATGTGGAAAGCCTAAAGTCGAAATTCATATACTGGTTCAAGAATGGCACTCAGGTTAGATTCTTGAATTCCCCTATACGAGCGTCTTTATTAATTATGGTTTCAGTTGATGTGCACAGGTAAGCTCTCAGCCATTTATGGACAGAGTGAGAGGATGGATCTCTTTACCTTTGAGATGCAAGACCATCAACAGTACTTGCCGCGTACGATGTTGGAGAGACTATTTGCCCAGGCATCACCAAGCCAAATGAATCAGAACCAATCTCCTCGAATTAGCAAGACTAATCCCAGGCCACGCAACCAACGCATGAAACCAGAAATTCCTGCAGAACCGTCCATCATCCTATCCGACTTACCAGAAGCACCAATATCCTCGTTTGGTGTCACCAGCAAGTTGCTAGCCTATCTAGAGGTGCATATACCCCAAGCAAATTCTCGTATAATTTGACACCATAACTGACTCCGCTTAGGTCGGCGAAACTATCGGCAATATGCAAGAACTCATGGCTTATTCACAACAAAACCCCCATCTCTACCCCTCCCAAGCCATAAGCAATCTCGTTAGCCAGTTATCCGCCCAACCCCAACCGGGCTTTCCACAACAGCAACCCCCCCTAAATCAGCAGCAACGACAGCAACAGGGTAACCTCCCGCCAAACGCTGCTCAACTTATCCAACAGCAAGCCCTACAACAGCACCAGCAGCACCAGCAGCAGCAACAGCAGCAAAACCTCCCACCTGGTGCACGCACTCCCTCTGGTTTAGGCCAGCCCGGTGTTCCGCCAAACCACCAGTTTATGTCTCCTGCAATGGCGAATCTCGGCCTTCCCAGCGCTATCAACGGCTCGCCCCACTTAATGCAGAATACACATACACCCTCACCGGCTCAGACGCACGGTCTTATCGCGCAGCACAGCCAGCAAGGACCAAGCAGTTCCGCAGGCGCCAGCGCAAACACGTCCCCAAACGCCAATAACAAGCGACGGCGTAGTACCGTCAAGGTTGAGGGAGATGACGGAGGCGGGGAGGTAAATGGTACGGGAGGGGGGGGCGGGCCAAAGGTCAAACAGAGTCCGAGGGTCGGAGGCAACAAGAGAGTCAAAGCCGGTGGATGATCCAAACCGCTGCCAACATTCCATGTGGATGAAGTGGTGCGGGGAAAATTTAGGGTGCTTGCACTGCGTTGGAGAACACGCCGAGTCCAGTGGATTGACCCGCTCGCTTACTCAATAATTAAGCAAAGCTCCCACGTCTACACCAACTGCCCCACATACCCCCATTCTTCATCCTAGACATGTCGAACAATAAAAGGACCGCAAAACACCCTATGGACATCATAGCGAAGGGTGGACTACCTCCGCTTCTCATACTTCTTTCCAAACCGAAGTTTCCACTGGCCTCGATATCCGTTCCAAATACCATTTCCGATCCATTTTTAGCACTTTGTACAGCGAGGCGTTCGACATATTTGACATATTTGACATACCGGTGCTCTATCTAACTTGCTCATCCGTTTTTTGTTCTTTTTGTGGAGCAGTAGGACGGGAAAGAGGAGCTTTGTGGGTATTGTAGGAGTTATGCGCATATCACTATATCTTTTCCTGTTCTTTTTGTTGTTTCTTGGACAGACAGAAAGGGATCTTACATAATTTCTTGTATATTACGGTCGCGGAGCGCGCAGACTGTTTGCGCCAGTAGTTGGATCGGATTGGGGTGGTGGTATTGAGTTGAATCTAAGATGTTACGACTATCACCTGATTTTATCTAGTCTTGGTTGTGTGATCTGTTGAGAGGAAGATAAGGCGTCCAGGTTCTCCCCTACAACTTTCTTCTCCCCAGGTCAGGAAAATTTTCAATCTTCAGGCCTCTCTACTCAAGAATACAATCACAAACTCTGAGGGAATAACATTAGGCACATCAGTTTTGAACATCTGAAACTCCGAGTCAAAGAAATCCCAAAACCGACTGCACGTGCCTACGCCCACGAAAGACTTCACGACGTGCAAGCCAGCCGGCTCTCACGCCTCCTAGAAAGGCTACAGCCGCATGGAGTAAGTGGAGCTACTGATACATCACCTGTCATCATGAAGCCACCGCTCTCTTCTAGACACAAGTTATTCTGCTTTCATGTGAAGCGCGAATTAAGATACGGTTACCAGCACACCCCTTTGAGTCAACCTACTCTATTTCAACCTCGACCGCCTCTACACCCTCAAACAAAACTAAGGAATCTCGGCGTCTACCCAAGCAATGCATTCAGTGCGCAAAGCGGAAGTCCAGCCTGTCAAGTTCTGTCATTAGTATATAGTCATAGCTTACACTGAGGGTATTCAGCGGTGTTGGGTTTCTACGAACCGTTTGTTTCCTTTGTCCTTAGTCGTCTCCAAATACGTCGATTTCTCCTCTTGTGTCATGGAATCCCAAATCATCTGTCGGCGCCTATATTCTCTGGTCAGCAAACCAAGAACTCAGATAGCGCGTAAAAATACGAAACCGAAAGGGAGTAACTCTCACCTGTTCACTTTCACATAATAGATCCTCGCCCCAATGAACAGCAGAAAATTATACGCGCAAATTGCAATCAATACCTTGTTTCCCCTGCGGTACAACGGCTTGTCATCATCGCGGTAAATGTTCTGCGAAATGATCGATGACGCCTGCACGGACATGTTGTATATCGCGCTCGCGACAGTCCGCGTACGCACCGCGCCGGCGTTACGGCTCGTAATGGCTACCAGGATCGCGTGCACGTACGGGTTCCCAACAAGCAGCGTCGATACGCTCCATTTTGCCCAGGCGCTGGCATTGGCGGGGATGAGTTCTAGCGCGATGACGAGGGGGAGCACCCAAATCTAAGAGACGAGGCCGACGAGGAAGCGCTGGTTAATCTTTTCTGAGACCCAGGTCCAGAAGAGGAGCTGAAGGATGAAGAGGAAATAGGCTGGGATCTGGCAACAATATTAGAATAGCGGTATTGTGAAAGGGAAAAAGGGGAAGGTTACAGTAAGTAAGTTTGTTTGAAAGGTGTTAAAGCCAATCGCTTTCAGCTGCAGTGTGAGATACGCAGTCATAGGTTGCGATGGAATGAGCCATGTCAGCCCGATAAGATAGATCGGCCACATGTGGTAGTCTTCAAGGCAGTCCCACAGCATGCGGAAGCTTAACGCTTGACGGTTATGCATGTCGCCCTTCGATGGGTCGTCGCGGAGGATCCGGTTGACTACTATTACAGGTTAACACCACATGCCGCTAGAATCCTTCGCATTATAACTTACTTGTTTTTTCTTCTCGTTCAGTAAACCAGCCGTCCTTTCCACGGAATCTGCTTTTTGTTTGGGTTGGCGATGGTGGTAGATAGAAGTATGAAATAATTCCAATAAGGCCCGTCAGCATCCCTTCCAATGCGAAGAGCCAGCGCCAGCCTTCAAGACCATTGTGGCCACCGAGGTGAAGAATTCCGTACGCGAAGAACGCGGAGATGATCTGAGTCGATTGATAGGACACCCAGAACCAGCTAAGTCTTGCGGGTAACTCCCATCCAGTGTAGAAATAGCTTAGGTAGAGGATATTGTCAGGCTACCACAAGTTAGCCAAGATAGAACTTCACGCAAACATCACAGAGATGCTCATTTGTTTCATTCCGCTACTTCCAATCGGTGGGGAAAATCTCAGAAGCAATAACAGAATATACTTACAATGAATCCTCCTTCAATAAGACCCAGCAAGGCACGGCAGGCAAAGAAAGACGAACGCCCACTTAGGAAGGCCTGCATGCTCGCAACGGGACTCCGTGACACCATTTGCACTGGGATCCAACGATCCGGACCAAGTTTCTTAGATATCAATTGCGAAGGCAACTCGGCAGACAAAAAACAAAGGTAGAAGATCGTTTGTCCGTAGTTGTAATCATTGGTGTTCATCTTTAAATCAGGGAGCATGTTGTCGCTCAAGGCCTGAGTAATATTCCCACGGTCAAGCTGAAGAGCGAAGAACATTAAACAGACCCAAGTACATATTCTTTTGTCTATCTAAAAGTTATGAGCACAAATTATAAGATCACAACTGGTAATATCATTTTGGACGAGACTTACTTTCCGCACTACCCTCTTCTCCTTCACTGGCTCCCATTCAAAGTCCGGATCATAGCGATGGCGACCTTCGTACTGACCGATCGGCTTGTAGTACGGTTCTAGCCCTGATGTCTCAAATGTCGTGCCTTTCCTAACTTTGTCACCGTGTGGCTTTGATTCATTGGATTCGCTAATATGAAAGCTGGGCTTAGCGACATTAAGTGGTGTTAATAGGGCCATGTTGCAAGAGCTAGGTGGCTAGAGGTATCGTAGTCAATTTTGTAGTCAATTTTACCTATACCGATACTCCATCTTATACTTCTATCAGGGGCCGCGAATAACCCTAGCTCTTGGATATCTTGCTTCGTTCTTCCTCTGATTTTCTAAGCCTATCATAGGGCGCCGCCTTCAAAACGTCCTTTAGGGCCGAGAATCCCACGCTGTGAAGAAATAAGTGATAGGCGTACAGTAGTGGGCCGCAGAGGAAGAGTTTAAGCGATGCTATTCAACTTGATATGCTTCGGAAATGCGGAAACATCACCTGATTTGGGCCTTAGGCCGCCGCTCTATGAACCTTACGCGCTGACACATGAAGCACGCAAGAAACATACTTCATGGTGAATGGTGATAGTGCAATTCTTCCGCTGCAAAGGGAAAGACGCGGGTTGCTTCGTGTTGTGTTACGTTTGTGGTGGAGTTCCTGTCCTGGTATTGCGTGATTGGCCGGGTATTTGGCGTGCCGTGACAGTCGAGAGGAGTAAAACACATGTGGCAACTCCCCAGAAGCACGTCAGAAGTAGGGAAAGGATAGGCCTGAAGATGGGGAAGCATGCAATTTACTCGGCAACCGGAATCTCACTCCAATCCCGAGGTCTGCCCTAATCTAGCATGTTATGAGGCAATTCGATGCGGATCTGATGCAATAAAGATAACGGCTGATTGAACCACGCTAACAGAAGTCCATCTGATAGCGTGTCTTAATTTCTTATTAGTGCCATCCGCTGTTTCTGTGACCTGGTAGACGGTATTGTTGCTGAGGGGTTGCTGAGGGGTTTCTAGATATCGATGCCGCCTTACCCGGAAAGCGGAGTGAGTCTAATATTATATATGCCCACGATGTAGCCTGTGGTGCCTCGAATATTGCTTCGAGAGGATCGTATCCAAGGCAACTGGAAAGCTAAATCTTATAAACGCCATGGCCCCTGCTCTCGTTGAAGCGCAGCGCCCAGCTGTGAACTTTGCAGACAAAGGAATAGCCGATTACAAGGAAGCATATATCGGTGGCCCTAGAGCGTATAAGCAAGACGCAGAAGTCAGAGGCACGGCTAATCAACCTCCTGCCCGATACCCCAATTACTTGCCTACCTGGGACCCTGAAAAGAAGTGAGTAAGTTTGTGCTGGGAAATTCTTCGTAGCTTATCACATAAACACATAGATACCCACCTCTCCAATCTTTCGTCCATACGGAGCATGGCAAGGACGCGGACCCAAATTTTCCGCATCTCTTAGAGAATGCCAAAGTCACGTATTTCACGTCAAACATTGGCGCAGAAATAAACGGAGTTCAACTTAGTAATTTGACTGACAAAGGAAAAGATGAGCTCGCGTTATTTGTAGCCAAGAGGAAAGTCGTTGGTATGCTTAGATAATACTGGCAAAATTCCTGATACTAATGAAGAACCATTGTAGCTTTCCGCAACCAAGACTTTGCGGACATACCCATCCAAGACGCGCTTGATTTTGGGGGATATTTCGGCCGGCATCATATCCATCCAACATCTGGTGCACCTCAGGGATTTCCTGAGATTCACCTGGTCCATCGAGGGGCTGGGGACACTACAGCGAGGGACTTCTTTGAAGAGCGGACGAATTCCGTAACTTGGCATTCTGATGTGACATACGAACAACAGCCACCGGGGACAACGTTTTTGTACTTGCTAGACGGTCCGGTCTCTGGAGGGGATACACTTTTCGCTTCTCAGACCGAGGCATATAACCGCTTGTCGCCTGAATTTCGGAAGCGATTACATGGTCTAAAAGCCATCCATTCGGGTGAGGATGCCACGCTCGAATAGCGAGCATTTACTAACAATCATCTCTTCCATCAGCTGTTGAACAAGCGGACAACAGTAAGAACCAGGGAGGGGTTGTAAGGCGTGAGCCTGTAACATCTATCCACCCCATCGTTCGGACTCATCCAGTAAGTTCTAGCTACGGGGATCCAATAAATGAGGGGACATTAATCTTTGTTTAGAGCACAGGAGAGAAGGCGCTTTTCGTAAATCCACAATGTAAGTGGTCGTCGTGGTTATAGTCATAGTCTCGGCTAAAATCAACTAGTCACGCGTCGAATTGTGGGATACAAGAAAGAAGAGAGCGACTTCCTCTTAAAATTCCTCTTCGACCACATTGCAAAAGGGCAGGACTTCCAGGCTAGGGTGAAATGGGCTCCCGGAACCGTGGTCGTTTGGGATGTAAGTCAATTACTTACCCCATTGTTGAAGGAATTGTCGGAAGTGTTCTAACAGCAGACTAGAATCGCGTCACTACGCACTCCGCGCTTTTAGATTGGGATGATGGTCAGCGCAGGCATCTGGCTAGGATTACGCCGCAGGCAGAACGTCCCGAAGAAACTCCATTTGATGAAAAGTAGGATTGATAGTCTCGTTGAGGCGGAAGCATGAGGCGGAAGCATGAGGCGAAACATGATGATCGGTCGGCTCGTGGAGACAATATGTATTTGCTGTGATTAGCATAATCAAATACTTTGCATTATTCCTCAGTGAATGGGGATATGCTTGCAATCTGGTGTGTGATGCATTTCGTAATGGCTATGCGTAAGATTGTGGTGATAGACGGAGGTGAGACGGTACTGTACTAAAATTATAGTGTGGCGAACGGGGGCTTCTCAGCGCCTCAATTTCTAAGAATACTATAGCTGCCAACTTTTGATATCGGTTCGGCCCCACCGAACGCCATTAGGTGATCGCTGATATATTTATGAATTGGAGTAGTAGATAAAGCCTTGTGGGTTTCCGGACATAACAGTGTATGAAACATGCTAATAGTCAGAAAGTCAGCACACCCCTTAAATTTAGATAGGTCTTGGTGTGACTTTTCCACTGTTTCCTTCGCTAGGATATAAGCCTGAGGTTTTAAATTCCTTACCCACTACGCGACCAGTCGTGAAGGGAGCGCTCGCAACAATTTCCGTTGACATTCATAGCCCGGTTCATCCTTAGGTATAATATGGTAGACGAAGAGCTGCCATTTGGTAAAGGTGTCTCATAACAAAGTACATGGGATTTGCACCACTTCAGGGCTTCACTCAATATGTTCCATTAATAAAATCAGCCTTCTCATCCAGTACCAAGTCCGGAAGGATGTCGGAAGTGCTCGAAAGCCACACCGCCAACAAATTATCTAAATCTGTCTGCTCTAATTGCAGAAAGGTGGCCGTAAAGGGTCTTTTTTCGGTGACCGACATCCTCACTTAATGTACACTACGAGACTCAGAATCTTGGTGGGTAACCTTGGAGACATCCTAGCAAATTCAAGTTGTCCACTATGCCGCCTCATTTCATTTGCAGTGTCATGCCAAAAATTTGCCGCACTCCTCGATGACATAGACTGCTATCTTAAGCCACGGCGTGCTGATGCTGCAGAGAGCACGGCCTTTGTATCAAAGGAGACACAAGGTATGACTGCAACATCCCTTGTTATCCATCTCCAGGTTTGCGAGGGCACAAATCCAGATGGGTTAGAGTATTTTCACCCGGTCGACATAAAAATAAAATACCCCGGTCCGGAGCAAATATCAAGGCCGCTACTTAGTGGTGCGGAGGCCGCATATGCAGCACTGAGTTACGTATGGGGCTACAGCCAGGAGCAGTATGCTACTTTCAGAGCGAACTTGCTGCGTCCTGGGAACAAAGCGGCCCGCGTGAGCTTCCTAATTCGCTACCAAACACATCAAAGATGTCATGGCGATCTGCTCGCAACTGGACCTGCAATTTATTTGGTTTGACCTATTTTGTGTGCTTCGGAGGAGCAAAAAGACCCAATTACGCAAACGTGGGTAATACCTACCGCTGCGCGATTATTACCCTTCGGGGTAGACTCCCAGGCTGGTGTTCGCGGGTATTCATCAAATGTATTCTCTGGTCATGTTTTTGAGCGTGTCGAGGACTTAAAAGCTTATCACTGCGACCAAATGAACAACTTGAGATGAAGTGAGAGAGGATGGACATTCTAAGAGGGCCTTCTATCAACTCAATGTTTGGTATTTAGTGGATGCGAACCAATCTTTCATTGTCGCAAGGGATAATGTGGGCAGTTGCTGCGGATTTTGCCACTGGAACACAACATTCGGTTGACCATTGCCGTACCCAGCAGCACCGAGATCATTCCCAGAATCGTGGTCCTCCGGTGACCCTCTCTCGTCTTGCCTTGTCTACCTATCGGGAGGTAATTACCCTAAGCGTAGACCGGAAAACCCTGTACTCTAACAGTCAGCTATCATCAGTATATGCCCCGGCTATGACCAACGATGCCTCAAGGTAGAATCATATTGCAAATTTCGAATTAGTGCCTACAGACCTATATCCCTTGCACCGTCGTCGGCCGTGCAGATGTGGCCCGTGCGCGAAATCGCCAACAAAATATAGCCTAAGCTACGTGCTAAATTTGGGTGCAAGTTCTGTCGCATTCCGCTCTATCAATCTGGGTTATGCTGGAAGGAATATATTGAGCGTGTAAGCTCTAAAGATTAATTGACGGCAGGCTATTTGGTATGGTATTACGGCAGAATTTATGACCGCCCATAAACAAGTGGGTTTGATTGGTTGGGCTTGGGCCACAATTCTACGCACGATTTCAACGGTGCAAGGGATAGAGAACCGAAATGGGAAGGCTCTGATGGAGCGCCACCAACCACACCACCTATGACTACCTATGGTAAGAATAGGCCTGTGATTATTGAAGAGGGTAGTGAAGTGCAGAACATTATAGCTAGACAAGATTTCTCATTGTTCCTCCCTACGAACATTTCAGTTGAGACATTTGAGTGGTTTATGAGCTGTTCTACGGAATTTATTATGCTAAAAGGATGAGAAGAGCAGCATTTGGATAATGACCCTACTGAATATACAGTGTTCAATTATGTTCTGGCTATGCTTGTGGACAGCAGAAGCGGAGATATTGTACGACAGGTTGGTATTATGGCTATCCCGATTGAGGATCGGGAATCCGAGCATGCAGCGCAGAACTTGAAACAGTTGCTTTGAGGTGAAGTTATTTTTTAAACCCGCATTCGCAAAAGAAAATCTCAAACATTCCTAGATTCTAGATTGTTTGTGATCAAGCCTGTATTCTGTGCACCCAACAAAGGCTGTACAAGAACCTCACACGCTATTCTTACTCACTCGCCAAGCTTTGGATCATCGATCGCCGTCACCATCCTTGGACGATGCCTTTATCCCAATAACCCAATTCACATATCCAAATGGGAATGTATGCCTTCTCCGTCCTCCTTCAAAAACCCATCCCGCCGTGCCGCATCTCTTGATAGCTAATCCGTCGTCCCGGACTTCTGTCGTAATCACTAAGGGATCTGCAATCTCTTGGACTAGGTCCATCACCTCCTCGAATTCTCTTGTCCTTAAGCAGCTTACAAGCCCATCCCAGGTGAGCGCGGCTGGCAGAACGGGACAAATGTACGTGAAGAAAACCTGAAGAGGGTCACACCAGAACTTAAACCAGAAAATTGTGACAAGGAAAGCAAGGAAAAAATTACAAAGCATCAGCAGCAAGCAACCAATCCTGCGATCCTGCAGCTCCACTATTGCAAATCCATCGGACGTCTTCAGGGTGCTATCGAGGACCTGCTTCGCCATATCATTGTCAAAGTGATGAAAGGCGAGGCAAAATAGACGGAACACATGTGTGTCAGAGCGGAAACTGTTCTCTGAATTCGTTTCGGTGAACTCAGAATTGAGTGCAGCGATTGGGGGTGAAGTAGCATCAACAGGCTGAGGGATGAAGTTGAGGTAGTCGGAACCAGAGCTTGAAGCCATCCATGCGTCTATGTGCGGATACAGATCGCTCATTAGGAACTCAAGGGGTGGCTGCCCTGCAGCAGTTCGCGTAGCATTGATTGTTCGTTCGAGAATAGGCGTGGGGCCTCCGCCGCCGGCGCAAAAGTCAATGACTGTAAGCTTTGAGTTGTTTATAGGGCCGGTAATCTTGCTAAGAGCGGATTCAAGAATGATGGCAGCGAGTACGGCTGGTGACTTCTTTTGGATAACAGGGAGCTGGTGCTTCCACTGCTCAGCGAGCATAGCCTGACAGCAGCGGCGGAGGAACCCGGGCATTCTGTTGGTGTTTTTGTAAGTAAGTCTTACTAGAAATTGGCTGGAGTGTTCCAGACTTACATTTCCAGATCACAAAACTCAAAGAGACGCATCGGCGACTTCGAAACAAGAAAATTTACATAGCTGAGCGCGCGATTAACGAGTGTGGATGTGACCTTAGCAACTAGATCGGGAGAATAATTCGGGGACACAGTTGGTTGTCGTGCATCTCCATTGATATAGGGCATCCTAGACTGCGTAACTATCGTCTCTTGAGGAGCTGGTTGCTCTTTTGTGGTATTCGGCGTCGTCTATCACCGTGCTGAACGAGGCGTGTTTGCTCGCCTGTGACAATCAGCTGCTGCGTAGTGTGCTAGTCTAATCTCCTTTGCACAAACCTGATTTAGAATGATCTTTTTGTCCAGAAGTCATGTCAGAAATTGAAACGATGAGAATTATTAACGATTGTTATGAGTGCAGATGACGATTATTTGGAGGAAATGAAGGCATGTATGCAAAAAAAAATTATACAAATCTGGGTTTACACATACGTTGATGGCGGCCATGTAGCTTGTCAGCAGCAATTACCCGTGTTATTGTCAAAAGCAGTTGAAAGAGCGAAGTATTCCAAGTGAGGTCACGACCTGAATGCTACCTCATACTACGGACGTCTGATTTACGAGGTAACCTGAAACCTATCACGTGCTCTGAAGACATTACCTTGGGCTGGAATAATTGCTGAAGCCATCAAGCCTCGTCGATTAGGGTGTTTGCTGGAGTATGTAGCTGTCTAAAATTGCTGAAGCAACCGTATAGAACCTAGGCGCCACTTAGGCATAGTCATGAAAGATATTGTGCAAACATAACCGGCTTGTTCGTTCATGGTTCGTATGAGGGTTATAACAGTCTCAAAACGGTTGACTCTAGATGAGTGGTTGAAATGCCCCTAAGCTCGCGGAGGGGCTTAGTAGCAACTTTGATATGCTTTCCAAGTATCTATATATTGCAACTGGGAAAATGTACCAACGACGTGATCCTGTCTCCTCACAGAACCGATTCTTAGACACATGACCACCGCTTCTTGCCCAGTTAAATGCAGCAAATTCGCGAAGAGATATTATGCATTTGTTGAAACAATATGAGAGAATACGCCATTGATGCTCTTCGCCTAGATTTGTGGTATCATAGAATGTGGAAACTCCAGTGAAAATGCAGTAAATAATGCCAGAAAAACATGTTCGTCGCTCAATAACACCACCCATGCAATGTTCGTCCCATCGTATATATATCAAAACCACAGCGAGTGCGTTTAACTCTTGCGGTGACCATTAATCAGCTGCTGTCATCACTTGTGCTTGTCTCGCTAGATAATGAATGCTTCCCAATCGGTCCTAATGTCCACACCCATTCTCTTCGTCTTTTCCGACGTCCAGCGACGGGAGTTTCTGGGCAGGAGTCGCTGTCCGACTCAGATGATGAGGAGTCCCGCTTCTCGCCTGTTCTTGGTGCGCGCGACCTCGGCGACTCTTCTGATGTGGACAGCGTAGGTGAGCTTGATTGCTCCGAAGGCGATGAAGGAATCGGCGATGGTGACGCGGCTGAGGATGTTGAGCTGGATGATGCGGAAATTGACAAAGACCAGGATGAAGGCGAAAGTAAGGATGGCTTAGACTCCGATGATGTAGAATTGCTTGCAGTAAAGGTAGATGACGATGATTCGGATGATTCGGATGGTTCGGACGATTCGACTGAGGCGACAGAAGATGTCGAAGCATCAATATCCGAATGCGCTAAAGTATATTTGACAGTCTTGATCTCCTCCTCCAGAGGAGTACGAAACGACACTTTCTTCGTCGCTGGAAACATAGGACGCGAGGCAGTCATCCTGCGCGGTTGTAGTGATTGCACAGGGCTGTTGGTGAGTATTGAAGGAAGATTGTGTGAGAGTTTGTAGGGAATTCGAATGGTAGCGGAATCAGTTGATGATGCAGAGGTTGAAGCGGATGAGAGGGTTGATGCTGAGCTTGTAGTAGAGTTTGGGGTACTTGTATCGAGTCGCAATGCAGTTGCGGAGCTCGAGGAAGCCTGGGTAGCTACAGTACTGTCGATTGACAATCGAGGCTTCACAGGTTTGCCCAAGGCTGGCGCTGCCGAAACCGGTGCCTCATATGCGTTTGAGAAGGTATTTCGCACAGTGGGGGACACTGCGGAAAGAGTGTCCAGTCGAAGACTTGAGCCTTTGCCAAAGGTTCGTATCTGAGTTGTTTGAAGCTGGAGTTTCGGTCGCTGGGAGGGTGTGTCTGGTCGGATGAGAGCGGGCTGCCTTTGAGGTAATATGGCGAGTGAGGTGGTCATGGTGGAGGGTGAAATGTGTTCACGAGACTGAGAGGATGGTCGCATCGATTGCGATATAGCGAGCATCATGCGCGGTAGGCTTGTGTCGCTCGAGACGTTCGTGACCCTTTCTAAGCCCAGGATGGAGGAACCTGTCTCTGATAAGAGAGGGGAGCCGTCCTCAGGCAAGTAGTTCGTATCCAAGTTTGGAGGCGCAAGCAGTATTGCGGCTGCTGACGGAATATGATCAGCAGGGCTTACAGGGAGCCTAGGGCAGAAAACGGGAATGAAAATAAGGACCCAGCTCAACCAGGAGCAGCGGGGAGAATTATGGAGGATATATACTCAGATGAAACGGGAAGCCTGTCGAGAGACAACGTTAAACCATGCATGGCGGGCAAGGCGGGGAGGATGATTTTCGAAAATGTATGAGAACTGCATACGCAAGCGCCGGGCTTACCTTGGTCCTTCCAACCTGGACGATCGACCAATAGTTATTTATATACGCTAGCACCGTCTAGTTTTAGAACAGGTAATCAAAGGCGCTTTTTAGGGCTTTCGGGAAGCCTTAACCTGGGCATCAGCTGGGCTGGTGGCAAACCGCGACTGCATGGAAGGACGAAGAGAGCCCAGGCATGCTGGTGGGTATTGTGGGCAAGTCTAGACGTCGTTGAGGGCGTCCTAACCAACTCTAAGCATCCTTAAGCACCCAAAAGGGGAGACCGTCAGGGCTGTTCACGGCAAGCCGCCGCCAAGAAATGTGGCCAAAGTGCGCCAGAAGCCATTGCGAATCTCTCGAGTGCAGGAGGGATTGCTGTAACATTTATTTCAACCCAACTAGCTTACGAGGTTATGCGACGTGATGTCCACGAAACCGCCAACTTTACATCTCTGCGCGCCTACGAGAGAGGCTGCTGACCAGTCGTCTGCCGCTACCAACAGAGGGATGACGGCGACATGGAAACGACCAGACGCAGCAGAAGACTCAGACAGAGACATGAATCTATCATAATCCATTTCGTATGTCCTGGCTAGTCCCCAATGGCCGCATTCTGGAATCCTCACCGGCCCGTCGCTCTACGCCTTCTCTCTTCTCCGCACTACACGACTCCCTTCGCGATCTTTGCTAACGTGTTGCTGCTAATTTAACTCCTTTAGGATTACGTATGTACTTTTTTCGGCCATCTTTTCTCCCCTATCTTAGGGATGTGGGACTCCGTCTTTAATGCTCACACTGCGATCTTATCCTCCAGGATTGCTTCTACGCATCAGTCTTTGAGGCTGCGAGGCCAGAGCTTAGATCTCAAAGTTTGGGGGTGGCACAGAAACAGATTCTAGTGACGGTAAATTATGAAGCGCGCAGAAGGGTACCTAGGTAGTCCCTCCATGGCTTTGGTAGTAAGATGCTGATGAACGTAGGGCCTACATAAGCTACAAGTCTGTGAAATGGCGTCTCCCATAAAACTCACACCCTAAATGGACTGAGGTGATATAGTTAATCACGGAAGCGAAGAAAATCTGCCCTGATGTTGTGATTATTTCCGGCGAGGATCTCACAGAGTACTATCCCCATCACTCGTCTGCCTGTTGCCTGGCTAATCCCATTTAGATTTAGAAACGCATCAAAGGAGCTCTATACTTTCCTTCGTGGCTTCTCTTGGAACGACAAAGTCGAGAGGCTTGGTTTTGATGAGGTGAGTCCGTCAATAAGGATTTTGAAACTCAAACACAGCCTCAATCTGGAACTGTTTCAACAGCTTATCGTCAGCATATCACCAGTTAGGCTGCTTGCTAATGGTTGCTAGCTTTTTCTTGATGTTAGCGATCTTATCGAGCACAATTTTAGTCTGCTGAACCGGAATGATCTCAGCAACTCGTTCTTCTGCTTATCTCGGGCTGATCCTACGATAGGATTCAGTTTCGACGCCTTCTGCGTGGCAGGTGATACGTACCCCACGTGCTCGCAATACAAGCCTTTGCTTGGCGCGTCCCAGCTTGATACGCTCCGGCTTAAATTGCATCTTGGAAGCCATCTGGCTCAATTTCTAAGAAAAGAACTAGAGGAGCGAAAAGGCTTCACTTCTTCTGTAGGAATCGGGCCATCGAAACTACTTTCAAAACTCGTGGGAAATCTGAACAAACCAAAAGGACAGACTACTCTGATGCCACCGTACGTCTCAGATGGTGTAGCACCCAGCAACATCACAAACTTCATTGATGAACACCCTATCGAGAGGATTCCCGGGGTTGGATTTAGATTAGCCCAGAAGATACGAGAGTTCATTTTGCAAAAACCCGCAGAAACCGACAACAAGCTCATTTATGGACCCCCAAAAGAAAAGGTTTTAGTCAAAGATGTGCGATTGCATCCTAACATGAATGTCAAGGGCCTCGAAATGCTTTTAGGAGGACCCGGCGCTCCGCGCGGAATCGGTGAAAAGATATGGGATCTAATTCATGGAGTGGACGACACTAACGTTGGCAAAGCGCGAGGTCTGCCCAAGCAGATCAGTATCGAAGACAGCTATGTTCGGCTAGACACTTTCCGCGAAGTTTTGAAAGAGCTGCACATGCTGGCAAGAAGCCTTGTCAACCGTATGCATGTCGATTTACTCGAGGACGAGCCAGAGCATCCCTCGCCTAATGATGCAGACATGACTGTCATCGAGCCAATATCGGAGAGCGCTCTTCAAAACAAAAAGAGATGGTTAGCTCATCCAAAGGCTTTACGTCTCTCAACTCGTCCTCGTCCACCTCCCAATCCAGATGGAAGCCGCAGTCGCACCTTCAACCGGATTTCGCGGTCTGCGCCGATGCCAAATTTTTTGTTTAATCTGACTGAGAGGGTCGACGTGCTTGCAGAACGGCTAGTTACCGATGTCTTGGTTCCACTCTTCCGCAAGCTTCACCCTGAGAAGAGTAGGTGGAATCTGAGTTTGATTAATATAGCGGCTATGAACATAGTAGACGCCGCAAGCGATGGTAAGGGTGGTATGGGCAGAGATATCTCGAAGATGTTTAAAATCCAAGATAATGTTCTCAAGCAATGGAAAGTGCAAGACCGAAATCGCTCGCCAGACATATATGCTGAAGAGGAGACGGAAAAGGAGTTTACTCCAGTGTCTGAAACTGAACGGACACCATCTGTTACTCACAGAGGATCTGAAGATGTCTTGCCTCGATCGCAGGACAGCACCGTTGCCAGGGGTGACGATGGGTGGTATTCCGATGGAGATACTCTGGGTGAAAATTCGACTTTCACGTGCGATACTTGTAGAGCTAAGATGCCTACTTTCGCCATGCTGGCCCATAGCCGATGGCACTTGGAAGAATGAAGACGACGATTGCTGGTCTATTGTTACCAAGGAGATTTAGTCGTGAAGGCTGGTTGTAGTCGGTATTACATACTAATGGAACATACCGCTGAAATAACTGAAGAGGTTTTAGCGTTTTTACGACCTCTTCAATCAGGGCATTGCCTTCTCCGCACTTTAATACTTCCTATTACCGATAGATACTAAATATCTATTCTCTAACTACCTTTAGGTGCATGTACTATTCCTATCCTTTACCAACTCAGCGCGTGGAATTTACATCTTGTTGCTCCATACGCATCATTCTCTTCTAACACCTACGTAACAGACATTGCCCGCTGAAGGCCCTGCAAGGAGGTTTCTGTAGAAGGTCCGGTAGACTAAGAGGTTTATGTAAATAGTTTTACCTATTACCACTAATTTATTTCCATCTTTTCACCTCTCTTCTCATACAGTTTTCAAGCCGAGTGCCACACTGAAACTCAAGGCCTGAGACGCAGCTACCAATTATGGAATTGCTTTAGGCACTCGTCTAACTTCATGATCCTTTGGCTAAACCACTACGAATATCACCTCCACTCACATCTCTACTTCTCATCTGGTCCTCGGTTTTTCTACTACTTCTAACTCCGCCTTCATCATTTGCTCGTCAATCATTATTGGCTACTATACCTTCATCGTAACATACCTCTCCACGTCTCGCTGGCTACCGAACTATCGCTTCTCGGATATTTTATTGTCCCAAGATTGCGCAGTCACTTTTCATCTACCAACGAGCTACCAAAGCACTGCTTCTCAACTCTCAAAAGCTATCATTTCTAGGTTACCCAGCCCTTGTCATTCATTAACTACCTCCAGTTATTTTATACTTATCTCAAACTTACTGACATAATTCTTGCTACTACTGCGGCATCACTTAAGCGTTCTATAGGCTTGTTACCGTCAAGCCGTAAGTCTCGTCTCAAATCTGGGAGTCTGTCATCCTCAAGCCGCAAATTTATTAACCTTATCAACGTAAGCTGAGAACATATCACCCCAAAGCGCCAATACATTTACCATTGATTACTGGACTCTCAATCGGACTACAAAACTACCCCGCTAGGTTAGTTGGTATCCTAATTCTTGCTACCCACCCTATTATTCCCTTGCCATCTGCTCTATCACATTCTTGCTATCGATCCTGTTATGTCTTAGGTGTCATTTGATTCTTGGCCACACTGCTTACCCGGGTGGCGGGAACTCCCAGCGGTTTTTTCTGGCTCGAGCCTTTACAGAGCCGGATTTTCAACAGTTGCGGGAACGCACAAGACGGAAATGGCAGCAATTTATCGGACGGGGGGTAGATGTAGAGGAGCTGCATCTTTCAGCGGTATAGAGGCCACTGCTTTAGGCTCAGTTATCCCAGTACAAGCACACCGGCGTGCAACATCTTTCAGATATCTCTTTAGTTAATCGCAACAAGCTTCTCTGCGGCAAGCCAATAAGAATCCACATTCACTATTATCCATCATTACGACGCTTAATCGGTTTCCACAAGTTCCCGAACAGGGTGTCTGCCAGGGCCCGCACGCAGCATCATTCCTCGGTGCACCACTCAACCAGCTACCACGAGCCCTAAGGTACTCCCGCCTGCTTAGCTAGCTAGAATCCATTTGCGCAGCCTCAACCTAGCGACTCAATATGCCCATTTCCCCAGCCACTATAACCCCGTACCCTCCTCAGACACCGAAGACGTGTCCCCAGCCTAGCTAACTGGCCGTTAGCACTAGCTGAACCTCCTCTTCGTCTATCCACACCTACTGGGCCTGCCCGCGCTTTCGGAGGTCGACAGGCCCATCAGATTGATCCGTAACGCGCGGAGCGTGGTCTCTACAAGCGAGATATCCTAGATAGACTGTGCAGCAGCCTTTAAGCTTCTGCGCATTATATATGGACACCCACTAGATACACACAATATGATAAGCTCAATGACGTCTTAAATCTTTGTTACTATTTTATTTTTGTGCTATTCTGCCTAGATATTATCTTGCTCCTGTCATTTTGGGAGGATAGCTGGTAGTAATAGCCTCTGGACAGTCGGTTTCATATATTGCGTCTCAGAGATATCTGTAGATGGCATGTCTCTAACGTGGTATGCTCTTAGCTTGCTAGATTCTCGTTTTCGTTCCACAGGAAATTTCGTGAGCTTTATTTGCCTTGACAATTTATTAAACATCAAGGATATCATTGGATCTAACGTCTACGTGGTCTCACGTGCTACAATACCTTCGCTTGCTAGGCGTATTTAACTTCTCAAGTAAGCACTTAGATTTTTCATCTTTTAGCGTTACACAAAGGCAGTATATTTCTGAGAATAAAGCTAGATGAAGGGAGCAAGCCGAAGAGTTGTGATCGGCGGACCCTCAGAAGACAGCCGTGAGCAATGGCTTTAGTAGAAACCTGGTTGAGTGCAGAATACAGTGTAATGGCCGGGCTAGTCCATGGAATGAAGGAGAGGATGTAGATGTAATGGGAGCTAACGATTCTGAATTGGACGCGCGAACACGACCGAGGACAGACGAAGGGATGGTGCGTCCTTATACTCTGCTCTGAACATCCTCAGAACCCCATCTGAAACGCCTACTGCATAGCGATGAGGAAACGAATCGCATGTGAACTAATTATGGACTAGCCGGCCATGGCGCCATTTATGGTGGATGGACACCCTTTCCGGGGGATATGACTACATCATGTTCTACACTAATATCTGGATCATGAAATCCATATAGGCAGGTAAGATTTTATTTGTTAGGAGAATATCTTAAGTGTGGTGAATTTGATGCCGCAACAATTGGAGTTTAAAGCCGTTGCCAAGCGCCTACCTTCCGCATGTCATGGGGTTGACGTACGAAGACTGAATTCACTACCGAAGTCGTTCCTAACGGTCCCTCTCGCCATGTTTCCTCAAAGAACAAATCCATAACTTTCGAAGTATGCCTGGCTCTTCAAGGTTGCCCGTTAGTCTGCGCGACACTTTTAGAGCTCATAAGAGCTCCGCGCGGGGGCAGCTTCTCGCGTTGAACCTAGATGTGTACGCAGCTCTCCTCTCCGCATTACCTAATCCATTTCCAGTTGTCATTTCTGCGCCATTCATGCGCCATTTCTGATTTTGTATCGCTATAGATTCCGTAATATAATCTTCGTCCTTTTCCTGTTTCGCTGGACGCGCAAAGCCTTTTATCAATTGAAAGGCCGAGGTATCGGTGGCTCTATTGTTGACGTCTACAATTCCACCTGCCGGACCTTGTATGGCGTCTTCCTGCGCCTCCCAGGAGTGCGCACAAAGGTGCAGACACAGATTGCCGAGTCGTTGTTGAAGTTGGAAAGGCGATTGGTGCCAAGCGGCCCTGGTGTAGAGAGGACTCTGACGCTTCCTCAAGAAGGATGGTCGGATGATCAGGTCAAGGCGGCTTTGGAGAAGCTAGCGGAAATGGAACACACAAGGTGGGAGGATGGAAGAGTTAGTGGAGCTGTATATCATGGGGGTGATGAACTATTAAGGCTGCAGACGGAGGCGTTTGGAAAATTTACGGTCTCAAATCCGATACACCCAGATGTGTTCCCTGGCGTGAGGAAAATGGAGGCTGAGATCGTAGCGATGGTAAACTGGCCCAGTGTATGTGCTCATATACAACATTCTGACATTAATATTGTAGGTCTTGGCTCTTTTCAACGCTCCTGAAGGAGCAGCTGGTGTCACGACGAGCGGAGGAACAGAGTCTATTCTTATGGCATGTTTGAGTGCCCGACAGAAAGCATTCAATGAGCGGGGAGTTGCGGAGCCAGAAATGTGACTGAAATCATCTTAATCGAGGATTGAAATGAGTCGAAACTAACAACTAAATAAGGATTCTTCCCGAAACCGCCCACACGGCCTTCCGCAAAGCTGGTGAATACTTCAAGATAAAGGTCCACCTTGTGGCCTGCAAAGCACCGCACTACAAAGTGCATTTACCCTCGGTTTCGCGTCTCATCAATCCCAACACTATCTTACTCGTTGGTTCCGCTCCAAACTTCCCCCATGGCATTATCGATGATATTTCCGGTCTATCGCGCATCGCATCGCGGAAGAAGCTGCCTCTTCATGTTGACTGTTGCTTGGGATCCTTCTTGGTCCCTCTACTTGTTAAAGCAGGCTTCGAATCCGAACCCTTCGATTTCCGTCTTAAAGGTGTTACTAGTATCAGCTGTGATACGCATAAATACGGTTTCGCCCCCAAAGGCAACAGCACCGTCCTCTACCGTAGCGATAATTTGCGTAAATATCAGTACTTTGTCTCGGCTGACTGGTCCGGTGGTGTCTATGCCTCCCCTAGCATTGCAGGGTCCCGGCCTGGCGCCTTGATCGCAGGCTGCTGGGCTAGTCTCGTCAAGCAGGGCGAGAGCGGGTACGTGGAGGCGTGCCACAAGATTGTCGGGGCGACGAAGAAGATTGAGAGCGCTATCCGCGAGGACCCGGCGCTTGCAACAGATTTGAAAGTCGTTGGACGGCCGCTAGTTTCTGTTGTGGCTTTCTTGTCTAATTCTCTGGATATCTATGATATTGCTGATGGCATGAGCGATAAAGGATGGCATCTCAATGCGTTACAAAATCCACCGGCGATCCATGTCGCCGTGACTTTGCCTATTGTGGCCGCTGTAGATAAACTTATAGCAGATTTAGTTGATGTTGTAGAGGATGTGAGGGAAAAGGAGCGGAGACGGATTGTGGAGGGTAAGGGGGAAAAGGGTACAGTGAAGGGAGACGCAGCGGCATTGTATGGGGTTGCTGGGAGTCTGCCGAACAAGAGCGTTGTGGTTGATTTGGCGAAGGGATTCTTGGACACACTGTATAAGGCGTGAGAGGGCTGGGTGGTACTCATTGATAGCTTTGTGTATGTACTATGGTCTTCTTACGTGTTTGTATCCATTGGACAAATTGGGAAGTTTTTCAGCGATACATTCATAATTTACACATTTTTTATTTATACATGTCGGAGAATCTAGACGCTACTGGGAGAGGGTGATTAAATCAAAGTTTCTTTGTCCTGTGTGATTTCTTGGAAGCAGGTCGAAGGGGCCTTCGAGCCGTCTGGGTGCATTTTCGTGAACTGCTCCATCAACTTGGAGGCAACATACTTTTGTTCTTTGTGTTTTGCGTGCGAAATGGGGAGCCGGAAAATAAATTAATAAGTTGCTTTCATAAACGACATTTGATCAAATCCAAGACGTCTAGATAGGTCCATGTTGTATTGCGACCTTGTTATGATTACAGTGGCTTCGTCGCAACTGAATGCCTCCATTTGTTCACCAATACCGCCGAAAGGAAATATCTACTATACTATTCCGATGTCTATTGATCGAGACGGACAGGGAAAGTGCCATTTTCTTTCGGGAGAAGCAGTCAGTCTTGGCCACGTCGACCTAAGCAATCCGTAAGTACTCACCGCGTTGGTCATCCCACCTCTGTGTCCAGCTGCTGGGGCACAAGGAGCGGTAGGCTAGGTAGAACTTTACATCAAGTCAGTGAAGGTGCTACTCCGAAGAGATTGGGGAAAGGAAATCTTACTTGACGGCAAGGCGCAAAGTCCTCGCCTTTGGCTAGGATGCACTTGTGGTAGTCGACATAATTCTGCCAGCAGTGCTTGGTCCTGAGGAATGGGTGAGAAGATTTGCTACGTATTTGAGGTATTGGGCGGCTCTTACTGATTTGTGTTCGGGAAGCGGGCATCGAAGCCTGTGGCGCCAGGAGTATTATTAGTTTATACAGATCTAATTGACCTCGATCCTGCAAATTTCTGATAGTAGAGCATTGAAAGGCGCTGGCGTCGGCGTTGTGGGAGCTAGAAGAAGACATACCGGCTGCAAAAGGTACTATAGTTAGCTTGCGGCCCATAATGCAGCATGGGGGCTTGGGGAGGCATACCAGTGACGAACTTGAAAGGCTTGGTCTCGCGTTCTTCAGACATGGTGATATAGTCGAAGAAAGGATCGGGAGAATGCAATTGAGACCTCTGGTGGAGTTGGAGATGTCTGCGTGAGGTTGGCGAGAGTGGTTCGATGTCGCAAAAGCACCGACCTCGCGTTGGACCCGGTTAATTCGTTCGAGCTTCATCGAACCTATTCGACCTCTGACGTTCGCCCGAATATCACAGACACTCTCCACTCCGCAATCATGTTCCGCACTCGCGTTCTCAACATGCAGCCAACACGCTTCCTAAGCGTGCAGTCCACCATGAGGATGAGGCGACCAGTGCCCGTAAGCTTCACTCGCTCTCCCGCTTGATTATGTAAGGTACTAATTGAAGAATAGAAGGAGGAGCATAGCGGTGCGTGCTACCCTCAATGCCTCAGCTGATGCTGGCAAATATACTGATTTGTCTGCAGCTCATACCATTTCCCAACGTCTACGTACCTTGAGAAAGATTCCCCCGGAGTTGATTCCCCTCGGTATGTGCCCTGCTTGTCCATATATTGGGAAGCCTCCATGAGACCTTATTGACTTTGTTTACAGGTGTGGTTCTCGCGTAATACAAAGCTATATCAATCTATTGGGATATTCTTCTGACATTAGCATAGCGTTGCTGTTGGCGCTGCCTTCTTTTCTATGGGCAGGAAGCTATACACAGACAAACAACTTCGGCTTACACGGCAGCGCGGAAACCAATAGGTCAGACAGGATGAGCAGATTGCAAAACTCGGGTTGATGCAGGCTGGTTACTGGGGTAGCCTTTTGTATAAATTGGAGGCCAATTGAAAGAGTTTATTCCATTTCTCCTACGCCACAGCTCCCTGCAAATGCAGCCAAGAAAAATAACAATCCTTCTATTGAAAGATATGCTACACCGGCTTTGGACCAGCAACATCCAACCCTTCCAATCCCTGCATTGGATCTTCAGGCGCTGTTGCCTCACTCTCTCGTGCTTTCTCTGCTGCCGACTGGTCCTCCTCACTAACAGCATGCTTTGCCAGCCATCCTTCCTGTAGTATATTTAGCAATGAGTTACAAAACTACTGATTCAATGGACCTTACCTGCTCCCAAACGGCGGTTTTGCTGCCTAATCCTTCATTTTGCTCCTTCTGGGGCTTAGCTGCCGCGACTTTAATGACCCGCCCGTAGAGTTCGCTCTGATCCATGTTGTCGATGGCCTCTTTTGCATCTGCAGCTTGCTCAAACTCTACGTAGCCAAAGCCTCTGTGAGGATCGGTTGATGAGGGTAGGTCTGGTTTTGGAAGGGAGACATCCACTATCTCGCCGAATGGTACAAAAGCCGCATGGAGGGTGTGTGTTGTGACTGCATTGTCAAGACCCCCTATATACACGGTAGCCTTAAGTCGTGACGCGTCAGTCATATCGGTAACATTTTAAAGATCTACTGCAAGTGGGTGGGAGGCCTGTAAAAAAAAACATGTCACGTGCCCACCCACAAGCCTTGGCTTATTTCAGAATTCGGCCAAGGGCCACCTGGAATCCTAACGCAGCTACCAATCCCTTAGAATCTGTGACGCACCTTCCAAGCACTGTGTAGCTTGGATTTATTGTGATTATTTTCTTCTCCTTCTCTGCGCATTTTCGCCTTGCTCTCTTTCCTCGCATTCACCATGGTCCGTCTACGAGAGATCCCGCGGACTGCTACCTTTGCCTGGTCTCCGGGCGCGGCTCCGCCATTAATTGCTACTGGCACAAGAGCAGGTGCTGTAGACGCTGATTTCTCCAACGAAACCCAGTTGGAACTTTGGGATTTGGCTTTGCACAATTCAGAGCAAGGTGTAGAACTACAGCCTGTGGGCAGTATTAGTGCGGATTCAAGGTATGGTTCAAGTTGAGAGCAGCCGTCGATTCAGCAGTAGATTGCAGCCTTATTTTAAAAACGCAAACTAATATCTCAATGTTTAGATTCCATGACATTGCCTGGAGCCAGTCAAGCGAGGACTATCCGAGGGGTATAATAGCGGGCGCCCTCGAGAGCGGATCGCTAGATCTATGGGATGCCGAAAAACTGCGGACAGGTCCAAGGTTAGGCAATAAACATCAGTCTATTGTGGGCAGTGCTGAAACTTGGCAGCGATTCGTTTCTGGCTCGCTCGACTAAGCACAGCGGAGCTATTAAGGCTTTACAATTTAACCCGACCGTACCCCATCTGCTAGCCAGTGCTGGGGCCAAAGGGGAACTCTATATCACGGACCTTACGGATCCCAAAAATCCTTCCAATGCGTTTCGCCTAGGAACCTCCGCCGCGAGAGCGGATGATTTTGAGACGTTGGATTGGAATAAGAAAGTGCCTCATATATTAGCAACTGGTAGCAGTGGCGGCTTTGTCACGGTATGGGATGTAAAGGGTAAAAAGGAGAGCCTCACACTGAGTAACTTCGGAAGGAAGGCTGTCAGTGCTGTGGCATGGGATCCGGATCTCCCTACCAGGCTGATAACCGCTATACCAAGTGATCAAGATCCCTTGATTCTGGTGTGGGACCTGCGGAACTCTAATGCGCCGGAAAAGACTCTTCGTGCACATGAACAGGGCGTTCTATCGCTCTCCTGGTGCCTCCAAGATAGCGATTTATTACTCTCGTGCGCCAAGGACAATCGTACTATTTGTTGGAACCCTCATACTGGCCAGACTCTGGGAGAGTTTCCGGTTGTGACTAACTGGACATTCCAGACGAGATTCAATCCACACAACCCTAGTTTACTTGCAACTGCATCGTTCGATGGCAAGATTGCGGTCCAAACAATTCAGAATACAAGGTCAGACGCGGGTCAAAATGCTGCTACAACAAGTCAGGCTTTAGATGGTGAAGACTTTTTTGCGCGGGCTCATGTTGAGCCACAAGGCCCTGCTTTCTCTCTTCCTAAACCTCCAAAATGGCTTCAACGACCGACAGGGGTATCATTTGGCTTTGGAGGTAAGCTGGTGAGATTTGGTCCTGCAGATTCAGACTCCAAAAAGTCAAAGATTAGTATATCAACATTTGCTGTGGATACATCAATAAGTTCAGCTACAGAGGAGTTCGAGAGGACGCTACAGAATGGTGATCTTGCTGGGATTTGCGAATCCAAGATTTCTCAGGCAAGCACTGAGGAGGAGAAAGCAGACTGGACTGTTATTGAGACTCTAATATCCGAAAATCCGAGGAAAAAGCTTGTTGAATACCTGGGTTTTGCAGATACTAAAGATCGAGGCGCAAGCAAGGAGACGGAGGCCAAGGAAGCTTTGTCTCAGCCCAATGGCTCTACCGAAACACAGGATGGCGTGTCGTTTTTCGATAATCCCAATTCCGGCGACAATTTTCTCTCCAACTTGGCCTCCTCGAAAGGAGCTAAAACAAACAACCCTTTCCAAATATACACAGGATCAGAGACTGAAGCTGACAAAAATATTACCCAAGCTCTTATGCTAGGTTCTTTTGATGCGGCGCTTGATATTTGCCTTAAAGAAAACCGTTTATCGGATGCCTTTATGATTGCCATTTGTGGAGGCCAGAAGTGTATTGACAAGGCTCAGGCGGCTTACTTCAAAAGGAAAGCGGACGGCCCGAACTACCTCAGACTGCTAGCTTCAGTAGTTGGTAAGAATCTTTGGGATGTGGTTTACAATGCTGACCTTCGGGATTGGAGAGAGGTCATGGCTACGCTTTGCACATTTGCTGAGCAGTCCGAGTTCCCTGATCTCTGTGAAGCGCTCGGCGATCGCTTAGAGGAATCAATTTCTAACGGGGCTGATTCTGGTTCTCTTAGAAAAGATGCGACTTTCTGTTACTTGGCTGGACCTAAGCTAGAGAAAGTGGTGGGTAATTGGGTTCAAGAGCTTCAAGAAAATGAAACCGTAGGGTTGGCGCAGGCTAAAAGTGACACAAGTTTCTCTGTTCACGCAAGATCATTGCAAGATTTCATTGAAAAAGTCACCGTCTTCCGCCAGGTTACAGAATTCAGAGATACAGATCGTGAGAAACCGTCTAGTTGGAAGCTGGCACCGCTTTATGCAAAATACACCGAGTATGCCGATGTGGCAGCTGCCCACGGGCAGCTGCAGATTGCTGAGAAGTACCTAGATCTTCTACCAGACAAATATCCCGCTGCGGATGTGGCAAGAAACCGTGTTAAGCAGGCAACGAGGAAGGCCACACCTCAGACAGCACAAAAGCCGGCTCCGGTTGCAGGTGCTCAGCGAGGTCAACGAGTGGTGCCTACGTATCAGCCTCCATCTGTCACCACTCAACCTCCGTCCAGCTCATCTTATGCTCCTCTTAACCCCCCGGTACCTGCGCAACAGGCTGCCTCCACCTATCCAGCCGCAACAACTAGGAATGCATATACTCCTGTCGGGTATCATCCACAGCAGACTTCCCAGCAGCCTGGTTTACCTCCGCCTCAGCAGTACGGTCTTGCGTATCAGCCTCCCCAAAATCAGCACCAGCCTGTTGCCCCGCCTCCACGTGCTTTCTCTGCTTCCCCTTCTGTCCCTCCTCCCTCAAAAAGCACAAATATTTCCAATTGGAATGATACTCCAGAATTTGGTACTAAGCCGCCAACTTCACGTCGTGGGACACCAGGTCTCGGTGCGACTCCTGTATCCTCTCCTTTCCCAAACCAACAAAGCACTGGAGCACCCCCGACTACATTTCCACCGACTTATGCGCCTCAGAGATCTACGCCGCCACTCCCTCCACCGCCTAAGGGCCCACTGCGAGTCTCTTCTCCGCCGACAAGTATCGGTTCTCACAATCTGCAGAGTGATGGAAGACCATCTTCAGCGGCGAATACGTATGCACCACAACAGCAGTCATCATCATTTGCTCAGGCTCCACCCCAACCAATGGTTCCTCGCGGACCATCCCCTTACAACCCTCCACCCTCAACAGCCCCCCCGTCAAACCGTTATGCACCTGCTCCTAGCGCACAGCCTACTCCTTCGCAGGGTGTTGCACCTCCACGTCAAGTCGCACCACAACCAAACCCTTATGCGCCACAACCATACGGTCAGGGCCCTGGTCTATCCCAGCAACTGCCCCCGGGCCAAGCTCAGGCTCCACCGCCGGGGGTCGCAAGGTCAGGCCCTCCTCAGGCTCCTCCTCAAGGCCCCCTTCGAACCGGACCTCCAGGCGGTCCTCAGGGCGGTCCTCAACGATCCGCTCCAGACTCTAGACCAAGTACAGCACAGTCTCTTCGGTCGACACCAGCACCTCCTAAATATCGTAGGTTTCTAACATGTATCCGGTTTAATACCTCTCTCGTACTAATTGACCACACATAGCACCGGGTGATCGATCTCATATTCCAGCATCCGCTCAACCCATTTACGAGATTCTTAACAGTGATATGCAGCGTGTGAAGGCGAGAGCGCCTGCCCAGTACAGACAGCACATAGTGGATACTGAAAAACGTCTCAATATTCTGTTCGATCATTTAAATAATGAAGAGCTATTAAAGCCCGACACGATCCAAGAAATGAATGAGCTTGCACGGCACCTGCAAGCGAGGAACTATGACGAAGCAATTGCGCTGTTTACGGATTTGATGACAAATAAAACAGATGAAGGGTCTAACTGGATGGTATGTCTTAAGTTCATGTTTTGAATTACTACAGACTAATGACGGGACAGGTTGGAGTTAGGAGGCTGATTCAGTTTAGCAAAGGGACTCCTGCCTGAGCATCATGATTCGGTGGTTCAATGCCATTCAGGGGTTTTCTTGGAAGCACGCTAAATTTGCTGTGCTGGAATGGCTGGAATAGTCTTATTGGGAGGTTTATACGATACATGCTAGCGTGTTTGATAACCCTTGGAAGGTTGTAGACTAGGTGCAAAAGTGAACTTAGAGTCTAAACTATACACCCAATATCTACCTATGAAGCTCTTGAATATTCTTTTGGCAAATACCTCCAATTGCGCGATTTCTAGCCCAGCACCTAGACCTTCGCATTTTGGATTCCGGACACATCCTCTTATATTCCATCTGATGAATACCCTGTTATACATAACGCTGTCCATCTTCCAATACCCTTAGCGAGAAATCGAGACGCCAAAAATACCCTGCCCTCAGATATTTTCTCGTCCATATACTATGTTCCACGATCCTAGCTCCTCCATGNCATGATCACCGCCCCGATGCATCTTCAGCCAAATCTCTAGTTGCCGCCGCCCTCCTCTCGATATAAAACCCAGGAGCCGGCCGTCTCAACGCCCTCATTTCCTCCCTTGACAGCGACGTCTCGACCTCAGCAACGTCCACTAATTCCTTAACGCGCATAATTTGCCCTGCAACGTCCTGCGAGACGGGATGGTAGACGGTCGTCATACGTTTTCGAAGCCCGAGAGCTTTCAGCACGCCGGTAGACTTCGCAGGGAGGCCGATCGCGCTACGGAGGAGCGTTATCCGGAAGTAGGGCATTGCGTATGTCTGTTTAGGAAATTTGTGGTTAGGATGGAGCTAGCAATGCAAATTGAAGTATCCGGAGCGGGGACAGAATAATAGGACTTACGTGAGGATTCCCTTTTAGATTGCGCCTGAGGATTGGCGGTTTCTATGCTACTAGGACACTTTTATACTGGGTTTGGTGGAGAGGTCGAGATAAAAGTTCTAAATGGCTACTGCACGATTCCATTTTCGGCGCTAGCGTCATATGAAGGAACCCTCACTTCGAGTATCAATGACTCCAGGGTAAGAAATGATACAGGTTTGGTGCACTCAATCCTATCAAAATAGTTACTCTACCGGTATACGCGAGACTAGCCCACGTTTTCCAAGGCTTAAAGCTTCCAAAGTCTACGCAAACAATGTTAGTTACAATCCCGAGATGGAAGCAGCAAACAAGGTTCCAGCCTGTGGGCCATGGTGATTGAGATTGCAGGCATATTCTCAGTACCGAGAAATAACCATTCCTCAGATATATCATTACAATCACCTACAGGTGCCCCTACCCTGCGTAGCTCCAATAGATAAGTATTCTGACTAAGTGCCTTGGAAGCATTCATCTTTGCTTGACAATTTAAAAATGGTCCTTGTATCAAAATTTTGAACACGCATTACAATAAATAAGATAGGATGTTCATCGCTTGTAGATGTTCTTCAAGCTCTACTAAGGACAATCACATTTGAGATAGAGAAGACAAGGCCCAGGAAAGGAACCCGATGATTATCTAGTACAGTTCTTCTGAAAGTCGACTGAACTATCTGTATATTATGATTGAAGGTACATATCGAAGTCACTCGCTCATCTCAGGCGCTCCAACAGATTTTTCTTTCGTTTGACAGGTAACCATAATTATTCGGAAGTACCATTCGAAAATTTGAGCTCTGGATCGGAAAGTTGCATCTCGCGCGTTACGCCTTCCCTACCCGTCTGGATAATTGTTTAACTACCGCTAGACTTACCAAGGAGGTGGCGATAGGCACCACCCATACCTCTGGCGCACAAATCTTAAGGTAAACTAGAATCCCTACAACCAAGCTAAAGCTCCTCAAGTCTAACATAACAGCGTCCTAAGTACTGCTGGACTAGAAGTAGTCAGTAAGTAATACCAGCAAAACCCACTACCTTCTCTTTAAAAAGATTACTTGGTAACCCTAGTACCACAGCCATGCAAGCCATCAGCTCACTCCAGACACCAGTTCCCACTTCTATCCCCTCAACCTTCTACCGCGTTGGCTATGCCGGCAGCCAGACTTCCTTCTCACCCACCGTTGGCTTCCGCGCCCGTAACATACCTACCATCATCGCAAACACCCAACAATTACACTTCTACGCCTCTGCTCACTTCAATTGGGCTTCCAACATCATTAGCCCCTTCATTTCCGTCTTTGCTGACAGAATGCACGCCGAGTGTTGGGCACGCGGCTTCAGTGAGAGAAATGGGGGGAAGGAGTGCTACGTCGTTGCTGTCAGTACAGCGGCATTAGGAAGAGGCCCGATTTTCCTGGCGGCGGATTTGATTGATGCAGGGGTGCAGAGCCCCATGGAGGCGAGCCAGCATTGGAGCGAGTATTTGGTGCTATATTGTATTCCAGTTGCTGCGTTGATTGATGAGGTGGTTGTTTCAGCCGGTAAGTGAATCGATGACCCTATGCTTGATATATTGAGGTGCTAAATGGAAATAGGACTGTAGAGCGTTGAGTTCGACCCCAAATGCTCCTATATTAAACGTTGGATAATAAAGATGTCCTATGAGAAGCTAGAGTACTTTGGGGTCATATGAATGCAGTTTCATTTGTATTTTGAAGGAATTGGGACCGATTGGGAGCATAGGGGATCGTTACCAAACGTTACTAACGGCTACTCTTGACAATATATCAAGAAGTATTACCATTATTTCTAGAAGACTCGACCTTCAAATATTCGTCGTGCAGTCTTGAAGACCGTCGCACATTCCGCTTCGTTATTCGAATCCATTGTGGCATTGACCTAGATGCGGCCGCTAGAATGACCGATAGCAATCGTGTTTGTATTAGCAAGAGTACAATAGAACCCTTGATCTTGGCGGCGACAGCTGTACATAGAGCCCCAGTCAAAGGTATCGCCAATGAAGCGAACAGTGAGGTCGATGGAGGATCCTTCAACAACACTACCAGAAAGTGATTTATGCGTGCATGGCGGAGAAACGATTGCAATCTTCGGTATCGTCCTAGGAACTTCGCTCTTGCTTTTCGCCACGCCCATCGCAATTTCCCCAGCTTCCCTAATTTCTTCCAGCCATCGAAGCCTTTGGGACAGCTTATTGAAATCATTGGGAAGGATTGTTCCATCAATCCCCACATCTTCAAAACGCACGAAAGTACAGGGATTTGCTGCATCGATACAGCTAGCCTGTACACTAGCAAATCGTCGACAGCAATTCCAGTAGGAAGCAAATGCCCTGTCTTTGCTCCCCAGGACGGAAAAAGTCGAGTTGGATTTTTGCCCCCGTGCCACTGACGCCGTCAATCGAATACTCCCCCACTTCATCAGCTTAGCCATTTCTAGATTGAAACTTGCTTACGATCTCCAGTGTTCGTATTGTAAATGTTGACAGTAACTGGCCCATCCTGTATGCAGTCTACATCCTGTAGAGGTCTTTCCTTGGAGGCATATGGCCCAATCGCAGAGCTCATATTTCCGTAGTTGCTAACCATATCAACCCCGTCCCTTTCTATACCGATTCCGATGAAAGTGTAGTTTACATCTGCATCTGACCGCTCACTGCGGTCCACTATGTGGATTTTGGGTAGACTTGGTATACCAGCGCCCGTGCTGTCTAGTTGGCGGCCATAGGAATCAGATGAACTCATGGTTTGTAAAGAATATGGGATTCCATTGGGAGCGGTCCTCAGGGAGGTGATGAGGCTGAAATATGACGGCTGAGGTACCTCCGCGGTAATATGCAACTTGGGCACATATTTGCGGCGGCCCGTTTGCAAAGTTAGGACGGCTTGTAGCGAAGGTACAGATGGCGCCTTTGATAGAGTAATTTTTATATCCTGAGCTCCTAGGAAATCGCATAAATCTCGTAAAGGGCCTCATTTCCCACATTGATTCATATGTCAAGATGGTACGGAGGTAGCGGTAAAAAGTTCCTGGCCCTCCATTTTCGCGCTAGTCTTTAGTGGCTTAGTGTGGCGCATATTGGGCCTAGCCTGGACTTTACCGAGGCTTGGCGCGCACAGTGGGGTTACCACGTATATAACTCTCTCCTTAACACCACACTCTAGAGGCTTCCAAAATANATTTTATATNNNNTNNCT
>NW_027137623.1:214412-309783 GCF_001692895.1 Cenococcum geophilum 1.58 | reverse complement strand
AGNNANNNNATATAAAATNTATTTTGGAAGCCTCTAGAGTGTGGTGTTAAGGAGAGAGTTATATACGTGGTAACCCCACTGTGCGCGCCAAGCCTCGGTAAAGTCCAGGCTAGGCCCAATATGCGCCATACTAAGCCACTAAAGACTAGCGCGAAAATGGGGGGCCAGGAACTTTTTACCGCTGCCTCCGTAATTTTCGGCTCCTCGTTAAGTTTAGACTGGCTGTAAACTACAAGGGTGAACGGACCGCCGAGTCTAAGACCGTCCCGAATTTTCTCTACTATGTTCCATTGCCTCATCACCTCCAACCATACATTCCACCGCCCCCAATATGATCCAACGAAGTATATTACGAAGCTCCCGAGCAGCTGTCAGCTCTTCATTTCAGCCTGGGCACTCTTTCATCCCTTTCCGCCAATGGCCGACCTATCTCACAGCTCGCGTGCCGCAGTCACCCAGGATAGCTTCGAGATGGTACTCTGATATTGCGGAAGCTGCAAAGGAAGACGCGGACGTTTCCAAAGGCGAATCTGCAGCACAGGGCAAACCAGCGGAGATAAAGCTATCAGAGCTGGGGGAATTAAAGCAGCAGCTAGAGAAAAGAGAGAGGGAGGTCATTGATCTAAAGGTATATCATTATTTAACGCCGAGGCTCTTGTTTAAAAACTGAGCCTCACACTCGAATGAAGCCAAATTTCCATAAGTACGGGTGTGTCAACAGGCAGCTGACCTTGTTCACCACAGGACAAATACCTCCGTAGCGTCGCTGACTTTCGTAACTTGCAAGAACGCACCAGACGGGAAATTCAAGCAGCCAAAGACTTCGCCCTGCAGCACTTTGCGCGCGACCTTGTTGAGTCCGTAGATAATCTTGATCGTGCCTTAGGCACCGTACCCGCTGAAAAACTGTCCTCAGACGCCAATCCTGACCTTGTCACGCTTCACGACGGCCTAAAAATGACAGAGAATATCCTTATGCAAACGCTCAAGAAGCACGGGCTGGAACGCTTCGACCCAAGTGTAGAAGGCCTACGCTTCGATCCTAATGTGCATGAGGCGGTATTCCAAACACCACAGTCAGGCAAGGAGGATGGGACGGTTTTCCATACGCAGCAGAAGGGCTTTATGCTCAATGGACGAGTATTGAGGGTAAGTGTACCTATTTCTCTTACCTTACCCTTTTAGTCCGTATAGCGCATGAGATTCAAATAAGCTATTCTAACAATAAAAATTTGAGCAGGCCGCCAAAGTTGGTGTCGTAAAAAATTAGTAGACTCACGCTTGTCGCATCATCAGTCATGCCTCTTAGCACGATAATCCGCATGAAATTTACTTCAACTGCACGATTTGCAGCATGTATAAACAGCTTCTTCTGTTTTGGAATTAATTAAAAAATACAGGCGTCATGTAGGATCTTTGTTTATAAATATTCCCCTCTCTTTGCGCGCTACAGCTATGTACGAATTCGCTGAAAAGTACGGCAATGTCTCAAGCATGATGTCTTGTACGATAGAAGTCACAGGCATGAAACGAAACTTATTTGGAAGGCATTTTAATTCAATGTGAAAAATGACATCTATATCTTCTTTGGACTATTAGATGTGCCTTCACGCTAGATATGCACCCTCTTTGTAACCCGTCAGTTCGCTAGCCATTTTAATTTTTCATGACGCCGCTCAACGCCTCCAAGTGCTGTTCCTGGCCCACCCCCCACTTACGCCTGGTAGTGAGACGAGAGCCTCCAAATGCTGTAACGAGTAGAATACAGGGGACATTTCGCCGGGTTCTGTCGAAAGAAAAGGGGCCGAAGATGCGAGTCCGGGTGACATCCAAGAGCCTGGAAACAGTACAGGTTCGAGCCCAATCAGGAATTGGTGAAGGTGGTTCTTGTAAAAGAAGTCCGGGTTGCTCACCACGGGTTTCCACTGCCACCATACGGTGTAGCGCCATATGGCGTCGCGTTTCCAGCACCACCCCATACACTCGCATTCCCGTATGGCGTCGTATAGCCTGGATCAGGGCCACCATAGCCAGGCGCGCCATTCACTTGAGGGCTTTGACCTCCATCAAACCTATCTACGCCATTAGTCTCGTCGCTGCCCGTTAATTCTTGGATGACCGCAGCGAGTTTCTGCTGGAGAACTTTAATGCCCTGTTGCATAATCTGGTCCGGTTCCAGGCCACCGACAGTCTCAATATCGAAGAAGAAACGGTGAGGTACTGCATCGAAGTCGAAGGGCTCGCCATCCTGGGGAACACCATCGATACCAGCATTTTTGCTGTCAACGGGCCTGCATGCCAGCCATCAGCTTAATTGCGATCGACAATCATTCACGGTACGCCGTGCACAATTAAAATTTAGACTTACCACTCCTTCTTAGGATCTTCTTCATACCAGTAATCCAAATGCCTTAGCTTATTACTAGGATCATATTCGAAGCCAATTGCGGCGCTGGGTGCCCACTTGGCATGCTCTTTGGCAATGCCTTTCTTCGCAATACACTTCATATGCACGCTCTGATTCTTCCTCAATTTCACAATCACAGACCCTAAACCTTCTGGATCTGTAATCACCGGAGTGCCAACCTCATCATTTGGACGACCTTCTGATACAATTAGATCGCGCGCGTAAACCTTCATGACCTCATCACCAGTACAGCGTGCATTTAATGTTAATATCACGCTGCACTGCTCGCAGTAATCCTCGCACTCGCAGTCGCGAGAGTAAAGAACATCGTCGACATTTTTAGAATTCAGAGGTATTAGCCCAAGACGATGGCAGATAAATTCGTCGGCGAGTACGGAGGTGTTGTCAATAACTTCAACGACGTCGATCGCCATGGTGGGTACTTCAGAGAGCATGACCCGTCGGAGTGAATTTGCAGTCGCAAGGTCGAAGTTCTGAACGAGAAAGTTGGCGCGTGTACTATCAGCCTAAGCTAGGTCAGAATGATACTAGATCTTGTTAAGCTGAAGGGTTTATCTGACCTGGATGAAGCGTACTTCGATTCCCCCGCCTTCAACGCCATAAGGATCCATGCTGGCGCGGTGAAGTTGTGCGGGTACAGAGGAGGCTTTGCGGGAGACTGAGGTTGATGCTAGCGCTGTTGCGAGGCCACGTGCGATTTTGGGAAGCGAGTTGATGGCTGAGGAGGTGGGCGGAGGTGAGGCTGTGTGCAAGGAACGATGTGGTAGTGACCTGGGTGCTGGTGGTTAGAGAAGCTTCAACTTTCTTTGATGCACCGCAATCGCCCGGGGAAGGCCAAGTCTTTTTTTCCTCAGCCACACTTCGCCACCGCCAACACACTTGCGGAGAGAATTTGTCGATACCAATTCTAGATAATGGTGAAACAAGTCAATAAAGGTATGTTGCTGGAATGCTACTGTCTGTATCTCCAAGTGAAATGTCTTAAATACGAAGAATGCACGTGTCCCAAAATCAAGATGAAAACATCTAAGAAACGCCAAGTTCGCTCTTTGATTACTCGTATCCCAAAGATAGTACTCATTGTAACAACCTAACACAGCACACAAGACTCGTAGCTACTACTAGGCCCTGCCGTCTCTGGAAAAGGGAATTGCTTAGAATCGTTTAATCTGTGCATTCTACTGTTTTTATGTGGATTAGTATCAAGTGAAGGGATGAAAAGCTTCGGCTAATTTTCTCCGTATAAGATGGTCATTTTGATTCATCTGACAAAGTTACACGGTGTGATCGAGAACGTCACATTCTTCACCAAGGTTGTTGAGGCGCTGGCCAGATGAAAGATGTGTGACTGCTGACCGGTATATTGAATGCTTAGGGCTTTGCGAACTTTCCCAGGCCACCACGCGAGGCGCATATCTAAATGACAAGACATGTAGCCCTAGCCTTCTGATTTTGAACATCTCTTCTGAATAATTTTAAGTAATCGAAAGGATAAAATGTGCAATGAATAGAAGATACTTTAGGTAGGCATACCGCTATGCCAAGAAAGGGGACAGCTTGCCCCAAGGAGGTAAACACAAGTTGACGCTAACACAAGCTGCAACAAAGAAGAGCGTGCGGGAGGAATGCAGGAATGCAGTCATATTAGTAAATACATAAAGCTTTCATATAAGGGATTAATTTCATAGACCCTCCTCGCTCCTGGTCTCCAAAACCTGTGTTTTAATGAGGCACATCAGTAGAATAGCATTAAGGCTTGTGCGGATAATATTTGTTGCAAGACAAATGCAAATCAGCCCTATCAGCCTCCTTAGCCTAAGCATGCGGTGAGAAAAACGAGCCTAACAAGACAACAACTTTTAATCTGAGCCTTGATGGCACTGTGGCCATGCCATCTTAACTGGGTAAGTAGGCACCTAATCAACACAACTGAGGAAGCAAGCCGCCTTGCGTTTAGATATTGAGGCTTGAATGGTTGCTACGTAGTCACTAGCTTAGCATTCCAGTATGGTCACGGCGCCTCTAGCTGCGCCTGGGAGTAGAGAGCTGACTGATGCTAGGAAATCAGTACTGATTGAGACTTGTCCGCTTACGCGAAGGTAAACGGGTATCAGGTCGGTAACTCAAACTCCGTTCCAACCGGTTCCGCCGAGTGCATGGAAGGTTGTGGATTAAAGATCGCGAGACCATCGAAGGCAGAGTCGCAGGTCGGCCGATTTCAAAGAGGAAGGAAGCCGCTGTATGGAAAGCGTTGATAGCCGTGGGGCAGTGCAAGCCCAGAATACGCGCGTGAAAAACGTCTGCGCCTCTACACACACCATACATTTGAGGAGGTGTTATCCAGGCTCTCGGCGGACGTCGAGGGCGTTCTCCAAGCCACCGAACACTCCGCAAGCGGCATCCGCATACATCATAAAGTGTCCCGAAGCCCATATTGTTTTCAAGCCAACACTACCACTTTCCTGCCTACTACTGAAATTTCCCCGTAGCAAAGCCATACCTTTCGACATGGTTTCAGTTATACCTTCACCAGGACCCTCCCGGTCTTCCTCCCAGGATCAAACCAAAACGCCACTCACACTTGACCTCTCCGATCTCCCACCACTTGTGCAGCCATCGCCGCCTTCAAATACTCTAATAATCACAGTAGGCAATTTTTTTCTTCTAGAAGCTTCATCCGGGTGCAAAGAACTAGTTTGGACACGGCAACGTTGTGATATACCGATCACTTACATTCAGCAGAACCTCCTTGAACCGGAGATATTCCACCCAGCGAATTTAATCCAAATCCGCGACCTCATAAATGAGTACGCCCCTATACATACTTGGGCACCTCTAAAATCCTTCCGCCGAATCGTCGTCTCTTTTCACAGCGTTCCCTCTGCAGTACTCATCCGGCAGAAACTTGACGGCGAGCTTCTCATGGGCTCACGCATCCGCATCTATTTCGGCACATCGACTCCCCTCACAGCTGTCGATCAGCATTTACCGCTACCAAAGAGTGATAAACTGTTTTTTATTTCTCCTCCGCCGTCTCCGCCCCATGGCTGGGAAATGCACAACGAAGAAGCACCGAACAAAATTGTGCATGCGGAAGATCTCGCTACCGCCCTCGCGCGCCTGCATGCAGCACATATAGAATGTCCCTCTCCGACTACTGAGGATGGCAACCCAGAAACGAGCCTCGGTGGGAAGAGAAGGCGAAGAGGTAGTTCCACAATTGTGTATCATCCAGAGGACCATGGCGATAGCCCTGACCTGCCAGCAATCGCGGTGGAGGATACGGAAATCCCAGGAGAATTGAGCCCCATGGATGCGATGGAGGGAATAGAAGGACAAAGCAAGTTTGTGCATACCTCAAGGCCACCAGTGGAGTTGATGTCAGATGCGTAGGATTAAAATATGGCTTTTAGGTTTTAGGCTATCAGTATCATGGACAACTTTTGGGAGTTAGGACGTTCGCTTCGCTCCCATAATTGAGCTTGTCTTCGAAGCATTGCATGGGACGGTGTCAGGCGTTAGGGTCAACACAACATCATGAAGGGTTGCATATCATATTAAAGGTTCTTAGAATTGGCCAAGTATTCACCAGGCGGTCCTGCAGCAATTACTTCTCGTGGGGCGATGGAGCGCTCGTTCAATAACAATGCAGAAGACCTGTTGTAATTGAGGATTCTCATATCGCAAGTTAGCGTGAAATGAATATCTGCTGAACAACCCGGAACCTCGAATCGGTTTATCTTATGAGGTTCGATATAATGATTATAGCCCTTAATCCCAACCCCAGGCCATTATCATCTTAAGACACAATGGAATATGTTTCTTAGAGGTATCAACGAAGCTTCCTGCTGTGCTCGCCGCACGTTGAACGAATTTCATTAGCGAACGAAGTATTTCCTGCCAGAAAATTATCAGAAGAAATCAAATTGGATGGGATTGTTTAGGGATGAAGAATCTCTAATATATGCAAATAAAAAGGGGAAAGTGCGGAGTAACAGTGACGAGAGCAGACTGAATTCTACACTGCGTATTAAAGCTCAATTAAGGTAATATATCTAAAAGATAAGAAGTCAAGATAATTATAAAAGCGAGAACCGCTCGCTGTGTGGGCTTTTGGGGCAGTAAGGATTACGAATATCCAAGGGATTGCAGGCGAGATAGGAAAAGCACAAGCCAAATTATCCACATGCCAGGACATCGGAGCACACAGTTTTTCCGAAAGTTCGCTAAGAATCTGCCCACACTAGTCGAAATGGATTTCGCGCTCAATTTGAGACTGCTAACACCAGACGGTCGACCGACGACAACTCTGTTTCAGTTTCTTCATCTCGGCAGCATTCGTCAAGATGAAGCTGAACATCTCCTACCCGGCCAATGGCACTCAAAAGCTGATCGAGGTTGACGATGAGCGCAAGCTGCGCGTGTTCATGGACCGCCGTATGGGCCAGGAAGTGCCTGGTGACAGTGTTGGCGACGAATTCAAAGGTTATATCTTCAAGATCACCGGCGGCAACGACAAGCAGGGTTTCCCGATGAAGCAGGGTATTATGCATCCGACTCGTGTCCGACTTCTTCTCGCCGACGGCCACTCCTGCTATCGTCCACGTCGCACTGGTGAGCGCAAGAGAAAGAGCGTTCGCGGCTGCATCGTTGGAATGGACTTGTCGGTCCTTGCTCTCAGCATTGTCAAGCAGGGTGATGCGGAGCTGCCGGGCCTGACCGATACTGTTCACCCAAAGCGATTGGGTCCCAAGAGAGCCACCAAGATTCGCCGGTTCTTTGGTCTCAGCAAGGAAGATGATGTGAGTTTCCTCATAATCACTTCGCCGGTCCTCTTGGATCGAGTCTGATGTACCATTCTATAGGTTCGCAAGTTCGTTATCCGACGTGAGGTCCAGCCTAAGGGCGAGGGCAAGAAACCATACACCAAGGCTCCTAAGATCCAACGCCTCGTTACTCCTCAACGCCTACAACACAAGCGTCATCGAATTGCGCTCAAGCGCCGTCGTGCAGAAGCTTCTAAGGATGCTGCTGTAAGTTCTAGGATCTGATTCTAGGCACTCCCGCTAACCTTTCACAGAACGAGTATGCCCAAATTCTCCACAAGCGTATCAGCGAGGCGAAGACAGCACATGATGAGGCTAGGAAGCGGAGGGCTTCTTCGATGAGGCATTAGGATGAAGTAGAAAATGAGGGATTATGATGGCTGAGGTTGGTCCGCTGGGAGTCAATTGGGAAATAGCAGATGTATTTCAGCGAGCTTCGGCATAAAGACATGAGAAATTCTAAGCATTGTCACTCGGTTGTCGTGGACATGAGCAGTTTTCTATTATATAGCAATTGCATCACCCTTCGAAATCTCAGCTTTATTTATTACCTTTGACAGCCCGGGCGGCAAATCATTATAGTACCCGAAATGTTCGAATACACTCCCTATACATGTAAAATCTCTTCAAGCAATAAACTCTATCCTCCGTGGTTAGATGAGAATAACTAAAATTTCGTTGCAAATTATTTACATATCTGAGCGTTTTGCCATCCCCTACATGACAAGCTTTCAAGTACTCCCTAATCCAACTAATAACCATTTCATGATATACTGAAAGTTATTTTTCAATTCCACATTTGCTTAAAATCAGCATAATCCGATACCTAACCCTACGTGCAGGATAGCCATGCTATAAGACATTCCTGTCGAAACAGAGCAGAACCTGAGAATAGCTGAACGCCTCACAAATCACATCTAGCAAATGTTCGAACCAATCCGTAACGCCTTTGAAATTTACCTAGTCCACAGGAGCATGCTTAAACAAGAACGATACACTTTCGCCATTGTGAGTTCGTCGGCAGGCTTCTGCAAGCTAAGAAGGGAGTCAGTGTTTAGGTTAGCTAGTAATGTGCATAACTGTCTTACCGTAGGACTGATATCAATTGTTTCGATTCTAGAGCAGCGGTCTTTTTTCTCTTCGTGTGGGACAGTGTTTGTTACGACAACCTTTTTGAGTTTGCTGCCGTTCAGTGCATCTATCGCGTTTCCGCTTAGGATTCCATGTGTGACAATCGCAATCGCATCCTTCGCGCCGTGTTGTATAACAACATCGGCCGCCTTGACAAGCGTTCCGCAAGTATCTGCCATGTCATCGACGATAATAGCCGTTTTATCTTTGACATCTCCAACAAGCACCATTTTTGAGACCTCGTTGGGTCTTGCTCTTTCTTTGTGGATCAGGGCAAAGCCTAAGTCCAAACCATCTGCGATAGAAGTAGCCCTAAATTCAATTAGCCGCTGCGAATTCCATGACACCAAGTTCTCAATAATAACATACCTTTTCGCACCTCCAGCATCAGGACTTACAATGACGCAGTCCTTGACGTTCAAATTCTCCCTTATCCAACGTAAAGTACTAGGCTCAGCATAAAGGTTATCTACTGGGACATTGAAGAACCCCTGTATCTGGCTAGCATGGAGATCCATAGTTATGACATGATTGCAGCCAGCAGTTTGAAGCATGTTTGCCATTAATTTTGCAGTGATAGGAGCGCGGGACTTGTCTTTCTTGTCCTGCCGTGCGTATGGGAAGTTGGGTATCACGGCAGTGATACGACGGGCGGATGCAGTTTTGCACGCATTAATCATGATGAGAAGTTCCATAAGACCATCGTTGATGTCGCCAGGAGCTGTGGACTGAAGAATGAAGACTGCCTAAGTTAGATCGCGAGGCAAAATTATATAGAGGGGCTTCAGAGAAGGCGAGTAGACAATATTAGTCGTCAAGCGCATACCGTCTTCGTCTCGTACAGATTCACCAATTGTCACTGAAGTCTCCTGGTTCGAGTACTGCAATACTAGGATCTTAGTCAATTCGATTCCTAACCTTTTGGCCATGTTAGCAGTGCTAGAAAGTGACGGGCTATAAGCTGTCCCGCCGGGTTTTGGCGCACCTATCAGCCACCAGCTTCGCAAGCGTAGGGTGGCTGTTGCCCGTGAGCAGCTTTATCGAGTTTGTAGCCATGATATAAGGATGGCCGGCGGGGATATTGCGATTGATGCATGGCGAAAGAGACAAGTGAAGCTCCGGGTACTGCACGCGGCTGACCTTTCAAAATTTCGAGCGAGACCGCCCCGCCGCTAGGGATAATGTCCGGGCCGATGCCAAGTTGTGGCGCTTTGTCACTTCACGCTCGTACCGAAACGGCGCTCTGACTTGGTAATCAGCGACGGCACCTTCGTCCGTTTCAACCACTGCACCCCGGAGGAAATCATCAGTCTCCCACTGCTCTATTAGCCTTCATGCGATCTCTTCCCCCTGAGCTTCACCCTTCGCCTTTGCGCTGTTCGCTACCGCACTGCTGCTTCTGGCCACAATGCTCTTGACTTGTTTCGCGGGCCGTGCTAGGTTTATTTTTAGGTTTTTGAGGCCTTGATTAATGCATGCTCTCTCATTCCAAAATATCTGAAACTACGCCAAATACGCCATCGGCTCCCTAAAATTGTCCCAGAAAATGCTACGGGCTTCAAATGCAGAAGGCGGCCCGGGTATCGTCAGAAGAAGAGAAACTAAACGCGATCGCAGACGACACATCGCCGCTCCATCGCAAGCCATGACGGCCGTAATAGGACATAACATGAAAGCGCCATTAGGCTGGCCGTTACAATGGAGATTGCAGGAGAAGGTAAATACACCCTATGCACATCATCCCTCCCACAAATACTCAAACCACGGGAATAGAATATGTAGTAGCAATCTATACCGAAGTGGAAGGTATTATGAATTCGTTTAACATTCCTGCGCTAGCATGCTTCACACATTTTTCCAATTGCCTGCTCGATGTCGGAGAAGAGGTTGAGCACATGTCCGTCGGCGTAGATCTTGATTGACTCCACATCTTTTCGTTCAATCCGCGCAGGGCTTTCAGCCTTGACTGGACTTCGAGGTGGCGTCGACTCTGTCATGTCTCCCCTATTAGATGCAGGAGGGTTCAGTAGCAGAGCCGCTGCAACATGCTCTAACAGTTTTTGGCGAAGTCGCAATCGCCGATTTTCGGCTTGTTCAAGTTTGAGGATGAACTCATCAATGGAGATATCGAGCTCTGCAAGAGCTTCCTCCTGCTTCAATAGACTCTCCCTCGAAAATATGACCGTCTCACCTCGCTTCAGATAGGAGATCATCCTACTGTGAAGTTTCTGTCGACCTGATCGCAGGGATTTATAAGCCTTGCGGAGATATTCGCATCTCTCATCTAGTGCGCGTAACTCCTTGGATGAGGGTAAGCTTTCAAGTCATTTCACTGAATTCGTACGCAATAACCTACCCTTGAGAGAGAGGCTACGTCCCGCTTATTTAAAACCTCAAATTTTCCTGCTTGATTGAATGCCTGCCTTCGCAGATTCTCCTTTTCAATATCGTCGAGTTTTAGTGACGCATCAGTCGCACGCATGCCTGTTGGCAGCTTCCAGTTATCCGCCACCACGACGTCCGTGTTGTTCACTTCGGAACAGGTACGGCTTCGTTGTCGCTTGATGGACTTTTTAATTGGTCTTCCCCTGTCTAAAATCGAAGTGTCGGACATATTTCTGTTGTGTGAAGTCGTTCCATCCCGCCGAGCTTCAGGCTTCGGAGACCCTCGCCTCTCGACGGCGCTTTGAGGCGATAGGGCACTTGGAGGATTCGAGGTTAGAGCAGAATGTGGTACGTTAGGAGATCGTCGTGCATCTAATGCACTATTCGGTGTGATTGCACTAGGTGTGTTTGTAGCTGGAGCCAATATTTGAGTTCTGCTTGACTTCGCGCTTAATTTTGGTGCCGGAGATCCTTTTCGTTCAAATGACGGTAATTTTGGTGGAACTTCTGGAGGAACTTCAAGTGTTTCGAGGATATGCGGCCCAGTATCAACCTTTAGAACTGGTTTAGAGCTCGCACCTGGACTGAGTATTGGAGATAACGGCTTCCCTCCGCTCAAGGAAAGCGAAACCTCGGATTTCGAAGGGTCTGCGGATGATGGCTGACCAGCGTGCTCAGGCTGCAAATAAGACGGCCCGGTCACGCAGGAGACAAGTGCGTCGCCAAAGGGACCAAATCTCCAGCTGGTCCCTGGAGCACTGCTTGATCTTTCATGCCCAAATGCTTCAGACGATGCCTTCCGAAGAGGAGGCCTTCCAGGAATGGTCGCTAGAACCGTGAGTACATGAACTAACTAGCTACGTTCGCTAACTTACGGGAATCCACTGCAGTCTCTTGGACGGTGGTCATTGTGCTGCCCAACTCTGGCACACTGATCTTCCTCCGTCTGGACAATGAGCCCCCCCTGTGCCAAAACGGAATGTTTTCGGGGCTGGCGGCAGTATCGCTCAAAGATGTGGGTGAACGACCCATGGACAGTGCCATCGACCTGTCTGATAGCAATAATGGCCTAGCAAGGCCGACAGGACTTCTGGAAGCTGACGGCCAGAGCTGATACTTGGAAGTCGTAGACTGCTGCTGCAATCCTAGCCTTGAAGGGTGTCTTTCCAGGGCTCTTACAGTCTCTTTTACAGTCTGAGTTTCTTTTAGTGAATGGGAACGGCGGGGGCCTTGATACGGCATTAGTGCGAAGGGGAAATGTCAGCTTACTGGACTCTTGGTAGACGACGTTTCGGATGCTATATAAACATTTGCCTTATCGACGTCGGGCCGCATGCAATTGGAGATGTGTGTCATGGCGGAGGGCTTTAAGCACAGAGGCTTAATATCATCTGCCAGGTCCTGAATCTTGGTGAGACTCGAATGGCTGGCATGTCATGTAAGCTTTCCCTGCAGCGTTTGCGATATGGCATCGAGGTGCTTTAAGTGTGGCTCCTTCAAACTGCTACTGCTACATGGGAGAACGAGGAAGCCCCTGTGGCGAGGAGGTACCAATAGCGGCAATACAGACTAGGCTCTCGGGGGACCACCCCGACGTGAAACGCGGCCCTGACCTCCCAGGTTGGCGATTCGTTGGGAACCTGCAGTGCGGACGTGCCACTGTGCGCCATGCTGCAGACTATTCCTGGTCTTAAGTTAGGCTATTATAGATATGCTTATACTTGTGACGACCAAGACGAGTTAAACTCCTCCTAGGATGGTGGTTTTGGGTTGGAGCGATTGTTAGGGGGGTTGGTTCGGAGGGGCAAGGGCAGGTAGATAGATGAGCCTGTCGCTCGCAGTGTGCAACAGCGAAGCGAGGTACTCCCGTTCGAGAGGTACACATGCCTTATCAGATGCTTCGTGGAGAACAAGTGAGGGAGCACGTGCGTACTGCTCCCTATTAGCCCCTGAATTCCCTGCCAACCAAATCACTGCCAATCCTTACTACCTTTTCTATGTCTAATTACTCCAAAAATACTACGAAGTGAAAGCTCTTAAACTCCTCTATCCACTCCATGTGGTAGCTACATCGTAGCTATATTATATAAAAAGTTGGAGGTAGTCAGTATCCCATACCTTAATATAACAGATATAGGGCTAATATTATAACTATCGGGGTTGGGCCGTAGTTTATAAAAAGGGATAAAATCCAAGGGGATATAGGGAGCAGTACGCACGTGCTCCCCCCCCAGCCAATCCTGTCACGAAGCGTCTGATTCATGAGATAACACATGTCTGTCCATGCAGCAAGCCAGCCTACAAGCCTGCCAGCTTCCCAACCCACCGTGAGAGCATCTACGAGCACCCATGAGCACCCGTGAGCACCCATCTCGACGGTACTGGTATTGCACGTCAGCACATGATGCTGCTACAATCGGTCCAACCCATCCGTCGCAATATCTAGGGTCAGTCTATGGGCGGGCCATTCATGTTGAGCACCGGTGCAACGAGCTGCGGACTGCGAACGCAGATCGGAAGCATCACCGGCTACAGTCTGTGTAGCCCCAGGCCCACAGCGATGGGTATATTGTACTGCATCTTTTGCACTCCACTATCAGATTATCGCGAACCTGGCCTTCCCACTCCCGCACTCCTGCGCCGCTAGTACGGCACTGTCACGGCTGCAGCCCATGCCCTGACGCCTGCCATTGACGGCTCGGCTGCACCCCCAGAAAAGGCTGCCTCGCTCCCGACTTCTGCTCCTTTTCGTAAGCTCCTGCTCCTCTCGTATAGCGCACGCCTAGCTGCGACGACGGGCGTAGTGGTTGGGCAGCCATAGCGGCGGAAAAACATGTAGTCAAAACGTTGGCTGCGGGTAGCTACCGTATTACCAGCCTACTTACCAGGAAACCAATTGGGGGCACCAGCAAAATGCTGGCCCGCGCCCCGCAGTTCGTTTCGCTTGTGCCTGATGCAGACATCGTTGCCATCGAGCTCGCTTGCGTTTAACAGGCCCCTCTGAAGCTCTGTGCGCCTGCAGACCTCTCAGACAAGTAAGCATCTGCGAACCCTTCCGATGCCAGATGAAGATTCTCTCCATGGCTGTATTTCCTATATCCCACCGTCCTAGAATTTCAGCTTCAGTCAGATTGGGGTAGCCCGTTACGCTTCAAATTGCATGAACCAGCTTCGAGTGGAGGAATCCTCAATAATGTCCGAAAACTGAAGTAGGACATTACCATCTCCTAGGTCAGCGTTCCCTAAGCCTGGTAATCAGCATTGAAGCCAAAGCACCTTGATTAGATGAAATTTGCTTGTTCAGCACAGATCAATCTTAGCCGCGGCTTGTGAGGCATGTTCGGCTTCAAAAACGTGCGGGATGCGGGCCAATGCTTTTTACAAAGTCTTTTGTGGGTTCGGCCAAATAAGAAACGCCAAGCCTGTAGCAAGCCTCCGGCAGTGGGCTCTGCAGTTTATGCCTTCAATTGCACACGATAATTGCCTTTAATCGATAATCACATCTTCACTTGCGGGTAATCTTGCATGCTGAGATATTTACACTCGCTTGCGGCACCTCCTCTTCACAAACTTGCCAGCCACGAAGGCCGTTCACAATATCTTGTTGCAGTTCTTGCTGGATGTGACGAAATGGGACGATAAGACTGCTTGTTGTTCCGAAGAGCTGGAGAGCGTGGACTGCATGGAGGAGTGTGATAACCGAGCATCAAGCAGCTTGAAACATCGGCACATCCGAAGCCAACACTTCATTGGTGAGATTTTGAAGTAGCTAAGGCTTGTTTCCTTTATTGAAGCCTTGGTAGCCGAGTCGTTACTCTGAAGTTCAATACTCTCGAAACCGTTATCGTGATCCCCAGATGAATTTCCAATGTCGAAAGTCTCGCACTACCCGCCTCGCACTGCAACATCAACTTGGATGTTGATAGAAATTTCAAGAATGTGCCGTCCAGGCTTTGAAGCGAAGTCATGTCCAAGGACTGGCTCCACACGTGGGGGAACATCGGTTTCGCCTTCGTTTCTCAATGGAGATCCATCCATCCCTCTCGTCAGGGATTGGAAACCTCATCCGAAACCTTCCACGAAACTTCACACTAGAATCATCTCCTACCGGATCGTTTATTTTTGGAGTCCCTACTCTTAGAGCCATTCGCCTTCGCACCCCACTTTTCGTCCTTTACGATCTAATATGCTAGATAATTCACGAATATTCACAGTTGCTTCACCGCCGGTACTTATACCTCAAAATGTTACAGCCGCCTCGTCACGGTCGAAGGAGGATTGAGCTTAATGCCCTTTTCAAAATCTTCGTAGATTTGAAGAATTTACTGTTGGTGAATGCAATATTTTCAGTGGAGTTTAACCATCAACATCGAATTCCTTGGGATTAGTCCCGCGTTGCAGGGAGAGTCTTTAGAATTGGACGATACCGAACGTCTGAACCCTTCGAGCGAGATACAGCCAATCCGCTAGTATCTCTATTCGTCTATGGTACGGCTATGAGATTCGTGTTCCACCTCTAGAGCTTGGTCTAATTCTCGCTTCTTGTCTGATGTTGAGTATTCGCTTTCGCAGTCCGGGTTAATTCCTTCGCTCTTACTGGTCGCTTGGCCCGGGTCACTCACTTGTTTATGGCATTTCTCTCGGCTGCTTCCAAATGATAATGCGATCATTATAGATAATCTCGATCGGATATTTGCTAATAGTCCAGTCGTCCTTGTCGATAAGCAAGCCGTCAGACCGATAGCATCCAAATAAACGTTCTCGTGCAGACTGGAAGTTTTGCGGCTAATTATAACCTTTCTCTCTTTTCTTGGGTTAAAACGCGGGGAAGCAAAGTATCTAAAAGTATAACCAAATACAAACATACAGTCTGTCTTACAATATAGTACAATCTACGTTCACGCCCAACCACAACTATCATTACATCCACTTCATCGCCTCTATCTTAACTCAACGCCCAGTTTCTCGACTAGCTGCTGCCGGAACTTTCCATGCAGCTCATTCGTCTCTTCATTGGTCAAGGTGCGCTCCAGACTGCGATAATTAATGCGATAGCACAGGCTCTTTCGTCCCGTCTTCGGGTGCACAAATTCATCCACCAGCCGCAAGTCTTCGACCAGATCCCCAGCTACATCCCTGGCTAGCTCCATAACGTCGTTCTCGTGGAAGTCCCAGGTGCTTGCATGCGCAGCCTGCCCACCTGCGCCGCTAGATGTACTGCGTATCCAGAACGAGACGTCCTTGAAGCAGGCGGGGTGTCTTGAGAACGGCACAAAGAGCTGAATGGGCCGCGCAGCACTGAATTGAGATAGAAAGCGCCGGTCGGAGGACCAGAACAACCGGATGTCTGGGATCGAGAAAAGTAACATGGCGATACGCTCAAGTCCCAAACCAAAAGCCCATCCCAATCGCGAAGAAACGCCGGCGTTGTTGAGGATCGATTGCTTGACAATACCGCATCCTAGGATCTCTAGCCAGTCGCCTTGCCACAATACTTCGAGCTCCCAGGATGGAGACGTGAAAGGGAAATAAGCTTCGACCCAGCGCACTTTGAGTGGTTCCTGCGTTAAGGCCGCTGTATCCCCTGCCGCGGCTGCGGCCGCGCGAGCAGCGGTAAAAATTGTCACTACAACGTCTTCGAGGGAGCGCTTAAGATGAGTAGCCATAGCTTCGACCTCTTCGACTGAATGGTAGTTCAACTGCAAAGGATTACGTTCAGGATGGATGGTAGGGTTTAGATCTTCTACTTTGATAGTATGAGACGGAATTTTTGTTACGTCAGCCCAGATTTGCTCTGTAAGTGTGCTGTATGAGCCCAAACAGTTACGATCCCAGGACTTTGCCCCTTCCATTTGGTGAAAGACTGGATAGTGACTTCGATCAACGGCATCGCGGCGATAGACGTCAGCGCTAATAAGATAGCCGGAGCTTTCATTAGCGTGGAAGATATCAGCCTGATGAGCGGATGTGTGAGTGCGAAGGACAGTTTCTTTATTGATGTAGTAAGTATCCGTCCGACTACGGCCCGGATGGTCGAGAGGAAACTCTAGCACATCGAAATTTTGTTTGACTGATACAACAGGGAAAAGTTCATTGTGATATTTGTAACCTGTAAAGCGAGACTCTATGAGTTGGCGAGTGATGGAGAGGGGATGATCGGGTTGTAGATGTAAACGTTTCGAGATCGCTGAGAGAATAGATGCAGGCGTGTTCATCCACTCGTCCGGTTTGTATTGCCGACCTTCAACCGTAACATCTTTCGAGCTGGTCCCTAGGGCATCATCAGCTGGTGAATATTCAGTTTTGAGTCATGGCAAATAGACTGAAATAGGACGATAATCTTGCAAGAAGTGAACGTTTATGGCATGAAACTGACCCGAAATTGGTTTTCTCAGCCAATGTGATCCGATAGCATACGCGCATAGCCAGTCAACTAAGTCCCTCAAGCAAGACTACGTGAATGATTCGGTTCCAATTGAACGCATTCAAGGTTGAGCATAACTCCCCAGAAAAGAAATCGGGTAATTTTTGCAATTAGAAATCCAAACTGAAAACAACCTAGAAAAAATCTCTGTGCAAATGTTTTAGGTCTTAATTGTGAAACATTCAAACCAATACAAAGTACGCTCAGTGCAGAATCGAAGGAATGGTCTTCGATATGTGAAAAACGGATGAAAGTAGAAGAGTTGGAAAAATCATGTGATGCTTACCTGACGATGAGGATCTAGCTTGGAAAGATGCATGGTATGTCTGCCGCCATTGGGTCACGATAATTGGCGATACAGCGCTGCAAGGGCAGCAGAGAACCCAAGGAGCCCTCACAGATATTCGCATTGTTATATAAGACGCCAAAATGTAGGTCTGGGACTAGAATTAAGATCGGCGTTTCCCGGCGTTTTTGATTATCCGAACGGCGCCTCGGAATGACGATGCCCAGCGAATTTCCTACAACCGACGGCAGGGACTGACATTTTCTACTGCCGGCGGTTTTCGGTCGCCCTTTGCTTCTCACATCAAGGCTCTCTCCCTCTCCCTCTGAGTTCGTAGCTAGTACACAGCTCGAGGATGCCAGTCGAGCTATGTCTGCTCCTGCAAAAGAGGTGAGGAAGGGCAAAGGTTGCCAGAAAAAGTCTGTTCACTATCCTTTCTGGTTTGGAGGGTCGGCGTCCTGTTTTGCGGCCTGTGTGACACATCCGCTGGATTTAGGTGAGATAAAAGAGCCATTGGTACCTGCTAATGTCTGCTGATAAATGTAATAGTCAAGGTATAGAGTGTTTTGTTTTTAGTACAACATTGTTGCTCACAGTCAAAGGTCCGACTCCAAACCCAGCAACACCATGGCCCCAAAAGAAACATGCTGCAAATGTTTATCCACGTCGCAAGTGAACATGGCCTCATAGGGCTCTATCGTGGTGTAAGAGCAGCCTCACCAATCTCTTTGTTGATCGAATACTAATCCTCCTGCCTATAGCTATCTGCCTCTCTCCTCCGGCAATTGACATACAGCACGACGCGTTTCGGCGTCTACGAAGAGCTGAAAGATGTCTTCAGCACCGCCAAATCTGCACCATCTTTTCTAACACTCGTTGCCATAGCTTCAACTTCTGGTTTCCTCGGCGGCATTGCTGGCAATCCCGCTGATGTGCTCAATGTTCGCATGCAGCACGATGCGGCGCTTCCTGTTTCTGAACGTCGCAACTACAAAAATGCAATCCATGGCCTTATGCGCATGACACGCGAGGAAGGGTTCCGCGCTTTATGGCGAGGAGTGTGGCCGAATTCAATGCGCGCTGTTCTTATGACAGCCTCACAGCTAGCATCCTATGATGGCTTCAAACGCGCCCTTCTAACACATACGTCATTAGAAGACAACCTAACGACACATTTTACTGCCTCGTTCCTGGCTGGTTTCGTTGCAACGACCATCTGTTCCCCTGTAGACGTTATCAAAACTAGGGTCATGAGCGCTTCTGAAAGCAAGGGGTTACCGCGTTTGCTCGCCGATATATATCGTATCGAAGGGTTTAAATGGATGTTCAAAGGCTGGGTACCAAGTTTCATACGACTTGGACCCCACACAATTGCGACGTTCTTGTTCTTAGAACAGCATAAGAAGATATACAGAAGTTTACAAGGTCTAAGGGAGTAAGAGTTTTGGTCCCTACTTTGGTTGTAAACTAGTAGATACTTCTGTTAGTATCCTGTTCATGTACAGACCATTTCCTCTGTTATTAGATCTCTTATCTCAGCGAGCATAGAGTATAGAGCATTTACACGGCGTTGATAGAGGTCTTGATGTAAAATAGCGGTGGCGCAACCTCGGCGGCTTCCTTCGATGTATCCAGTAAATATATTGGAAGGTTCTAGCGCTATTCCCTCCGCTCGGGCTCTCATGGCGATGCGTCGGAAACCATTGGCGTAGAGATGATGTATACTTGGTTTCAACCAATCCTTAGGATACAGAGGTCCGCTAGAAAACATCGATTTGTACAGTGCGTTACTATCCTCGGAAAGTACAATTATAAAGCACCGTATCTGTTTTCCCCGCGAATAATATGTTAGCAGCTTCATAGCTTCCGAACTCACTACTGATCTTCACAATCCAATATGGAAAGGGGTATAACTCTCAAAGATCTTTTTGAATACTTTCCTAGGGGAAAGGAGTAATCAAGATATTTTATACGGCGTGTTTGCGCTGAGAGTGAAGGGACCCGTTACAAAACTTTACGCCCACTCAAATTCACTAAGGCTCCCTTCACCCACAGGAGAAGCCGACCCTACAAAACTCTTCTGAGCCATTATGAAGCAAGGGAAAGGCCCTGAAAACGCCCAGCATTTAATATCCTTCAGCCTCCGCTACCAAAGCGTTTCCGGCCCTTCCTTCTCAATCCCATACAAACTTTCCAGAATGACACTGCCTCCTAACAAGCCAGATCCAGTCGCAGTAGCCCGGCTCTCTTCGATCCATATCTCATGGAACCTGATCGCAGAGTCGCTCGCCGCAACGACAATGCGTCCCTCTTCGCTCGTTCGACTCCACCACATACTATCCTCACCCTTTCCACACCCAGTTTTTGGTCCACCGGGATACGGAATGGCGTACAAAGCGCGGTGTTCGTTATACCACAGAATCGCAACAATCTGCTCGCATGCGGGCCACGAGAAGACAGCTATTCTAAAAGGGTGCTCGGGTTGTGCAAAGCCGAATGTAGCACCGATCTCACGGCGCGTCGTGCTCCAAACGAGTGAGGTGACTTGCGCTGCACACTCGATTGTTGCTGGACAGGCGCCGGAGATTGTATGATAAAAGTGAATACAACGACCATTAGAGCCGCTTCCGATAGCAAGCAAGCCGCGTTGCCAAGGGCAGAAGGCGATAGCTTTAACGGCAGCATTGAGTTCCCACCTATGCTTTTCTTTGCTAGGCTCTATGGAGAGGACAGGGCCACGGCCTGGAACCACAGTCCATCTGCTCTCGCCGTTTAGCCCGAGCCGCACGTCAGGAGCGCTTGAAAGCTCAGCGGGGTTGTGACTCTGGGGAGCATTTTTGGTTCCGAAGAGGAAACATGCATTGTCATTTCCACCAGTTGCAAATAATTCGTCGTCAGTGGACCACGAGATGCCACAGATCTGCTGTGTATGTATTGTCATCCCAGCGAGCAGTGTCATCGCACCGTGCTAGTCAAATAAAGCGCTGGCGTTTTCGTTTGGCCCTTCGACAGAGTAAAAGTATATATGACCTGCTTCGTCACCAATCAACAACTCTTCTGTGCTCACTAGCATTGCTGAGTCCCGGATTGATCGACGCTTGACAACAGTAGGTCTGAAAGAAACGCACGAGATAGGCTTCGGCTAAGTAGCATCAAAGCGGGGTTCTTCATCGAATAGACTCCACAATGCGATCCGCCCGTTAGCGCGGCCAACGGCGAGGATTGCTTCACCACCAGGGGTTGAAGAGAATGCTAACGAGGTGACATGCTGCCCACTGTCTTGGGCGGCTGTTGGAGGTTTCAGGAGTATCAACTCCGTCTTTTTCTGACCAGAGATGAACAAAATTCTCTAGCCCTACAGCAAGGCATTTCGTAGTATAAGAGTATGCAAGTAAAGAACAATAGTAGTCATCCCGTAGCTGGGGTGTATCCAAGACTGTGTTTTCTGTTAGTATTAAGCATAAATAATGCTAAATTGACTTATCTAAAGGAAAATATTGGTACTGGTTTCTTATCCTTTTGGGAACGGTTTTCTTCCTAAATAACATAAGTTGTTAGTAGGCTAAGAAGTTAATCTCCATTTAGCGCTGAACCAACTCATTGTTGATCCCTCCTTAACCCAGGCGGTATCCTTCCAGACGTGCTTCATGCGATTGCATTGCATGCTTTTACGACTTGATTCGGTCCCACCTGATGAAGCAGGGCTGCCAAGAGGACTCGCTTCGCCCAAGACCCTGCTAGACTGATCAACGTTGAATGCCAGCGCGAGGCGTCTCTCGTGCGTTTCCATTTCGGCCTCAGGATCAGATCGGCTGAGGAACATTGAGGTATATAGCGGCGCATTAGTCCTACTTCCTAGCAAACCTCCTCGTCCATTAGATACTCCAATGACGGTACCGCTCACTACGGATGAGCCACCAACATTCCAAACAGCGCCACAGCTTATCTCCCTAGCAGCGCCAGCGAGTTAGCCGCGTCGAAAGCCCAAAACGGCAATGTTTCGCCCCAAGACTACTATCCCGGTGACAACGAATGGCTTTCGCGGAGAGTCCGGAGCTCCTCATTCAATCTGCCACTTCTATGAAGATTTCGACTGAGAGGATCTGGGCTCGAGATACCATGACGGGTAGTACGCTCACTGGGAGTTAATTTATCCGTCGTTTTATTCAGCTGAAAGCTTTCTCTTGTACTATTTAGCGGTCTTCGAGATGGAATGAAACGATCTGGGATTCGACTAAGTGTTTGTGGAGGCGATAAGGAGCCGCCTCTTGCAATCCACTGACTCGGCCTTAGAGAGGTAGAGTTGCGGAGAGTAAGGGGGGACAGTGAAACTACGCTTCGTTCTTGGCAAGGGGAAGGGAAAGCTCCATTAGCAGTATTATCTTGGGTAATCGGTGTAGGAGCATCAAGACCATTATTAGAGTAATCTCGGGGACCAGAGCTAATAGAATTAACAAGTGTATTGCGCTTACGAATGCTTCCTGGGGAACCTATGGAAGGATTCTCAGACTCTGGAATACCAACTTCTGATAGAATCTCAGGTTCGTTCTCATCAAAAGATAAGCTCAAAATAATTAGGCTAGACAATGCCCCAAATTTATCAGTCTCTTGGCCATCTTGAGTGGTAGTTAGCGAATTGTTTCTTCTGTGAGTGCTTGTAAGATTTCGATCATCAGTTCCATCGACACACATAGACCAGCTTGAAGTTCCAATAGAGGATTGCATGAGTGCAGTTTGCAATGTAGTTCACGTTTAATAGGATCAGGTCGTTATCGGGTACTCCGTTGTTGTAAGGTTGGCCAAGCATCGGCACTCTCAGACCAAGCTAAGCTCCCTGGGTTCGTAGGAGAAATTGGTGGCGTCAACAGGAACGGATAGCTGGAGTCTCGCGAAAATAAAGAGTTGTTTAACTTGCAAGCAGAGGTTGAAGGCGCTGTAATGACAGTATTCACCTCTATAGGACCACTCAGGGTACCGTTCTTTCGCAGTGATGTGGGAGGCGTGATAAGGCCACGGTTAAACTGTACTGTTCGGGTTGTAGAATTGTTCATGACGTGGTAATTATGGATTCTTCAGGAGCATCGGAGGAAAGTGTACAAGCACTCTATTTGCAATGTTGATGTTGAGGTGCGATCCATGTCAACAAGGCCCAGAGAAATGAAGCGGCGAGCCGCCGGAGTTTTTCAGCACAAGAGAGCGAAAGTCAACAATGACACCGATGGAAGAATAGAAGAATAGGCTGAACTGCTTGTATAATCTTGCCGGTTGGTAAACGTTACTGCGAAAGACAAAGTTCTTAGGGAGAGGTATCGGAAGACTAGTTTTGGTGTTGTGGGGGGAAGGAACTTAAGTTGCCCAAGGCAGCTCAACAATCACTACCACCCCCATCACATCACCACATCAACCCGTTCGTCTTGTGGCAAGGGCCAACGGCTGAACTTAAAAACATGGCAAGCGTAAGGAAATACCAGCCCCTTCCGTCGCTACCACTTGAGGTACTGAAAAGCTTGTGTAAACACAGCACGGTGTTCCAAGGATTACAGGCAGCCAAGTCGGTTCCGAGCAGTCGAGATTAAAGGAGCTTCAACACATCACAGAATACAAAAAGCTTGTCAGCTTAGTAAATATAAAGGTTGGAGAAGATTCTGTCTTTGGAACGGGCGCACCCATTAATGCTCGCCGTCTTAGGCTGCCGAAAGACAGTACACCGCTGAGGTCCTTGCCCTCACCACCCAACTTTTAACCGAAAACGCTGAATACTATACCATATGGAACCACCGACGTCGAATACTCGAGCATATGTTCACCCAGCCATCCAATACCAGACCTTCAACTTCAAATAGTAACCAAAATATCCTTGACCTTCTGACTAACGACTTGCGCTGGCTTGTTTCCCTCCTCAGGCAGCTCCCAAAATGCTACTGTATTTGGAACCACAGACTCTGGCTGCTCCAAGAAGCAGAGATTTTACTTCCGGCAGCTACTACTCGTAATTTTTGGCATGGGGAGCTCGAACTAGTGGGCAAAATGCTCAGGTTAGACAGCCGGAATTTCCACGCGTGGGGCTATCGGCGATTCGTCGTAACACAAATTGTGCGCATACCTGTTTCAGGTAGTACTCCTGGTGATGCTAGTCAGAGTATGGTCGAGGCGGAATTTGAATACACGACCAAAATGATCAAGACTAATCTATCCAACTTTTCAGCCTGGCATAATAGGAGCAAGCTCATTCCGCGTCTCCTAAGCCACCGCCAAGCAAATGAAGCTGCTCGACGAGAAATGCTTGATGCCGAGCTTTCTCAAATACAAGCGGCTATAAACACTGATCCTTTCGACCAATCGATTTGGTTTTACCACCAGTTCTTAATGAGCACTCTATCACCTAACGATACCCACCACGCCGTCATAGCGTTAGAACTTACCAAGCACGATCAGCTAAGATACTATGAGCAAGAAATGGAGGGTATCCGGGATATTCTCGAAGATACTAAGGATTGCAAATGGATTTACGAGGCTTTGTTGCAATATGCATCGTCCTACCTCGAAATCGGAGGCAGCAACCAAAATTTCACGACCATAGATATGCAGGAATGGCTCTCCAAGCTCAGGGAGCTAGACCCATTACGGAAACACCGATGGGACGACCTTGAGAGAAGCCTTGCTCTTTAGCCTTTCAATCATTGTCCACAATGCCTGCCATTCCACAGCCACTCAAAATACTCTTGTCTGGGGAAAGCATTTTAATATATTTACATTCCGCTCCTCTTATATCTTCCATCTAAGTGTCAACGAATGTTTTGAGAAGGAGAATAATCCCTTTCCATTCCATCGACTTTCTTGTATTCCAACTTCCTCCCGACCTTCCGCATTCACAACTCCAACATTTTGGTCCTGTCACCCGAAAGACCTGCACATCTACAAAGCCAACTTCTCCTAGCCGAATTTCAAAGCTCTTGTTTTCGTGTACGTTAACTATAGCCATACTAACCCATCCATCATCACTGATTATTGCGCTAACATCTAGCCAAGGTGTTTCAATAGTGTCTCTAATCTAAGATGGTGCCGTTGGACCCTCGTACTCCGCACACTGCACATTGACCGCAACAGTATGGGCTTGCATGTATTTGCTGAAGAGAAGCAATGGTCACCACATCATTTGCTTAACGATGTCGAACTCTGTTGTCATTAAAAGTGAAATAACGTTAATGGATTGAGCAATGTTCGCCATCCCGATGTATTTAGACTGGCGTATGAAAACATTGAGCCAAACACCGACTGCTAAAGCGTCAGATACTGTATATCTGGTCTTGTATTAGGTAGATCCAGAACATCGAAAGCAGTTATTCACTTCTCTTCCGCTCCCTTGTCGCCAGGAGCCCGAGCAGGATCCCATGCTTTCCATTCATCGAAGCAGATAGTCTGTCGTGGGATAGTGTGCGGTACCTGGTTCTCAATTCTTGCGAGATCAATAAGATCAGCGGTAATTCGGTGGCTCTCTCGGCTGATCTTGGAGCTGTCATGACGCGTCAACAAATTTCAAACCACCCAGCCCTAGAATCAGTATATCCGAACCCCTACTTGCCGGTAGCATTCAGGAGGTGTTCCGCTGCAGCTGCGTAAATATGTGTGCTGTGCATCGAGATCAATGAAGCGGTAGTACTGCCGCCTAAGCTGTGCACGTCCCATTTAATGCACTCTTTGAGTACATACGCTGAATCCCGTCTCGCTACAAAGAACAAGTTCGATAGAGGGCTCGAGGAGTTTTAGTGCCTTTGCCCATTGATACACTTTTTTCGCGTAGTCCTCCTTGGTCGTCTGGCCGACTTGCCATGGACCCCACATCTCGTTGCCCAGGGTCCAGTACCTGACCTATGAATTATCAAAGTCTAATGATTTAAGAGACTTGCTGAGAATACCGACGTTATAGGGTTTCTCTCGCCCATTTTGCCATCGGAGATTGGCATAGTAGGTATTACTAGAGGACGTGCAGTACTCCACCCACCCAAGCGCTGTAATATCATCAGCTAGGATGTCATATGGCTTTGAAATTGCTCAGACTCACCTTCATCAAGAGTTCCTAGTTCTTTATTATCAACTAGGTCGTAATTTCGGAAAGGAAGAATACCGCTTACATCCTAACCATGCAAAATGAGGCCTTATAATAATTATCAGCAAATATAAAACATGCATTTACAAAAGGAAAGGGACAGGCGTTAGGATTTCGTATTTCTTAACATGCGGATCGTTGGTACCCCCCAACGAAAATTTTGACCCGAGTTTATAATTAATAAGCCGATCAATTAACCCAAAGCTTTAATTTAGAGCCTTATTGTATAGAGCTTAATTAACATATACTAGTAGGTATGGATTTGTTTCGTAAATCCTATACCTCCGTCGTGCTTCGCAGTAGGGGGTAAGCTTTGGGCAGAGCCTTGTGCAGAGCTTTAATAGAGCCTTGTGTAGAGCTTTGGTAGAGCCTCGTGCAGAGCTTTAGTAGAGCCTTGTAGAGCCTCGTGCGGAGCTTCGTGCAGAGCCTTGCGCAGAGCCACGTGCAGACGTGCAGACGTACAGACGTGCAGCCATTTGTCATGGCCATTAATTGCAGAGACATTTGTAGAGACGATTGTATAGGCAATTGTATAGGCGTTTGATTGATCGTTCGTACGGGCGTTCGTGTGGGCAATTGATTGATTGATTAATTGTATGGACGTTTGTAGAGCCGTTTGTAGAGACGTTCGTACTGGGGTTTAGTTAATTAATTGATTAATTGTATAGGCGTTTATATAGGTAATTAATCGATTAATCGACTGATTATATAGGCGTTCGTACAGGCGATCGTGCAGACGTTCGTAGAGCCGTTTATAGAGCCGTTTGTGTAGACGATTATAGAACCTTCCTAGTATATCAGTGCTGCGTGTTAGTAGAGCTTTAGAGTTCCGTATTAAGCTTTGAGTAGAGCTTCGAGTAGAGCTTCGAGTAGAGTTTTAAGCTCAAGGGGGAGACCCCCTTGGACCCCCCCTGCGCACTGCGTGCTCCATTTACTGCGTGGGCAGAGCTCTTGCAGAGGCTTTGGTAGAGGCTTTAGTAGAGCTTTTAGTAGAGCTTTTAGTAGAGCTTTTGCAGAGCTTCGTACGGAGGTTTGTGCAGAGCTTTTATAGAGCTTCGTACGGAGCTTCGTGCAGAGCTTTTGTAGAGCTTTTGTAGAGCTTTAGTAGAGCTCCATGCAGAGCTTTAATAGAGCCTTATGTAGAGCTTTGATAGAGTTTGTATTTAGGCTTGTTTTTAAAAGCCTTATAAACGACTTTGTATAGAGCTTTGAGCAGAGCTTTGTATAGGCGTTCGTGCAGGCGTTCGTGCAGGCGTTCATACGGACGTTCGTACGGACGATTGTATAGGCGATTGTAGACCTTCGTAGAGACGTTTATAGACACTCGTAGAGACGTTTATACGGGCATCTAATTAATTGTATAGGCGTCTGATCGATTGATCGTATGGACGTTTAATTGATCGATTGTATGGGTGTTCGTACGGGCGATCGTGTAGACGTTTGTAGAGCCGTTTGTAGAGACGTTCGTCGAGACGATTGTGAGACTTCCTAGTATATTAGTGCTGTGTGTTAGTAGAGCTTTGGAGCTCCGTATAGGGCTTCGAGTAAAGCTTCGAGCAGAGCTTCGAGCAGAGCTTCAAGGGAGAGACCCCCTTAGACCCCCCTGCGCACTGCGTGCTCCATTCACTACGTGGCTAGTACACTGAGTGGGCAGAGGTGCTGCAAAGCCTTTGGTAGAGCTTTTGGTAGAGCTTCTGCAGAGCTTCGTACGGAGCTTTGTGCAGAGCTTTTGCAGGGCTTTGGCAGAGCTCGATGCAGAGCTTTTGCAGAGCTTTAGTTAAACTCAATGTTTTGAAGTTCGTCACGTGTATTTTGCAGGTAGATACCGCCCGCGACTTTTTTTCTAACCAATTAGAAGCTGGCTTGGCGGGGGTTTGAAAATCTAAACCTGAAAGTATAGACCACTCGTACCTCGGGTCAATAATCTTTTCTACCGTTTTCTCATTACCTAATAGTTGTTAATAACTTGGTATTTTTTACTAAGGAGCTGTAAACCCCTAGCATAGGGGTTTATAAACTATTAGGACATAGTTACTAGTACATTTTAAGCTGCCTGGGAAGGATTCATGTATATAGAGCTATAGCGCCATAGCCTAGAGGTTGCATGCGCAGTATTGTACGTAGTATAATACAACGGATATAAAAAAATAAAAAATAAAAAATAAAAACATGCATTTTTACGGCAATAATGTCCTCCAAAAGGCTCGGGAAATCATGGCTAGAAGAAACTTCTCAAACACTGTAATGCGACAATTATGGGAAATAGTCAGAGAACAAAAGGAGTAAATGTAGTGTTTGTGCCATAGATCCATTCACCTACCTTGGAGGCCTGGTCTCCTTTAGTCCAAGCCAATAGAACCAATCGGATCAAGTTGAGTCCCTCGGCTCGCTGCTCTACGGTTATGACCTTGGTGTAATTGCAGAGGCCATAGCCTGTGACTCGTTCTGTCGATCGGTAGTCCGTGCACCGATGAGTAAGTAAAGAATGAGGACTCTGTCTATTGAATGTGGCTCTATAGCCTCTATGTATACATAAAAAAGGGACAGTAGACTACGTCGGTGACCGAGACAGTAGTAAGACGGTGGTAAGGAAACCCGTTTCAAAACCCGACCTAGATCGACACATGATGAACTGGATCTGAGGATAAAGAATGAATATGAATCTATGGAATCTATCTACGACGAATATAGGCCTTTATATAGGCCTATACTTACGGAGTCATAAGTGATTGATTACGGATATCGACCAAAATGGAAACAAGGAGAATCTGCTTATGTAAGCAGGCAACGAACGTGGAGGACTCTTCCAGAACCATCGTCAACACATTCACAGCCAAATTTGAGCCGACGATCAATGAGACGTGAGACCAGTCTAGATCGGGTTGGGAACAATCATCTGTTTTAACGTTTCCACCTTGGAGGGGCCGTAGTATCAGTGTTTACTGACGGCGCCTTTTTTGGTGCGGTAATGGTAATGATGCGTAGGTTAGGGCGGAATTTGACAATTCAGGGGGCCGTTACTTTTGAGCATGAGCATGAAGTCAGGTCCTATATGGAGCTGTTCACAGATCGGTCTTGTTTCCGACGATTGTTTTTAGCTTGCTCTATTCAAGCATCTGTCCAGATGACTGGGGTGAGCGCAATCCAATACTACTCGGTTACGATATATGGCCAAATGGGGATTGTTGGGAACGATACCCTTATATACCAGGCCATCAGTTTCGTTATTGCATTGATAACTCAGTTCCTTTGCATCCTCTTCATCGTAAATCTGTCGCCCACGCTAAAAGGTGTTATTACCCTCGCTGACAGTGAACGTAAGATTTATAACTTGACAAACGCTATATTCTTCTGGGTCATCCTTCCGGAAACTGCCAAACGCTCACTCAAGTAAATGAATTACTTGTTCACCAACGCCCCGCTTTTTGTGCCTACCATTAGAGAAGACGGATCCCAGACCCATGACCTGGAGAAAAGAGTTGAGGAAGTTGAGAGAAAGCAAAGTTATGTGGCACATGCTGAGAAATATTGACTCTGAGCAATTCATCTTAAGCAGTGATCTACTTGGAGCGGGGTCTATTTGGAGCTCCAATGTGGATTCGGCTTTGATGTGGATTTGGATTGGGCCTTCTAATTGGTGGATTGGATTGGATCTACTACTGTTGATTTGACTCTTGGAGCTCCAGATCTATACCCAGTTCGCACTGCGGCTGAGGAGGAATAGAGCGCTAAGGAGTCAGTGCATAAGAAGAAGCCAATCAGCAACTCTCTTAACTCTACCGCTGACTCACTGTCTAATAACTGACGTAGTAAAGCTTCACCGCACATGCAACCTTACCAAAAGGTGGCGCCGCACTTCAAAACTTACGCATACCCATCTTCCCATCAAAAACAATCAATTTCCTAACTTTTAAGACCTAATTCTCACTACCTAGCGAGCTAGAGGTGGATTTATTTATCGTTTTACCCCCTTTTCCCCAACAGAAAATTCTTTTTAGGGGTGGTCCTAGCTTATAAGCGAGGCACGGATAGGAACACTAAAACTACTACTACTACCACTACCACTACTAATACCAAAACCATAAAACGATATAAAATGCCAAGGCCTAATAGGTCTAAAAAAAAACCTCCTATAGAAATAAGTAATGAGGATTCTATATCTACTTTTTCTCCCCCTTCTCCTTTTTCTAGCCTATTTAGGACAGGAGAAAAAAGAGGACATCCTTAGTCTTCTCCTAAAAAAGAAAACTAAAAACCTATAAAAAAGACAATAAAACTAACAACTACTATGGATAGTATGCCTAGTATACCTCCCTCTTCCCTTTCTCTGGAAGAATATCTATATAAGGCTTTAAGAAGCCTAATTTAGGCCTATAGAGGGCTAAAAGGAGAAGAATAAAAAGAATAGGTTAAATAGCTAGTGGACTATACATAAAATATCCTAATAGGAAAAAACCCCTTTATAAAAGAAGAAGAAAAAGAAGAGGTAAAGAGGTCCTAAAAGGACTAGTAGAAGAAGTAAAAGCTCTCCGTAAGGAGGTAGCTCCTATTAAAAAAACTTATATAAAGAGGCTAAAGAAGGACCTCCCTACCAAAAATTAGAAAACTTATACCTTAATATCTTAACAACGGCTTAATAATAAATTCTAATAAATTAGATTTAGACTTTTATATATACTTTATAGCTTCTATTAAAGTTATATAGTAAATAGTATAACAGAACCTTATAGTAAGAACTACGGTAGGTCCTATTATTAGGCTAGGTGTATAGGAAATGCAAATATAGAAGTTAATAATGTAATAACAACTAGTGGAGTGGTTGCCCAATAGATTAACTCTAATTATATTCTAAGAATTACTATAAGGAAAAAACTATCTAGGTAGGGACTAAGGGTCCTTAAATACATAACCGTACTCCTATAAAATCCTTCTTATATATAATGTATATAAGTTCCTCCTATTCCTCTTATTTAATATATAGCACGTTATATAACCTTAGTTACTATTCCTCGTTATATAGTTCTATCGGCTCTATCTTAGACCGTACTTATATTAACTAACTAGCTTCTTTTATCTCTTCTTTAAGTAGTTATAACATCGTACTTAAAGCGTCTGTAACACCATCTCCCTCCTCTTTATCTTCGTCCTTAAAGATTTAAAATATCTCTAAGTTATTTACTAGAGGTATAATATCTGTCTAATTAATTTGGTTAATATTATTACTTATTATACCTAAAGCAATTTCTTCTTTACACGCCCAACGTCGTGCTTACACTATTACTGCAATATTATCTCTTAGTAAGATTATGCCGTCTCCGTATTCTCGTTGTTTAAAAGAGGGGTTAGTTTATATTGCGTTAGCGAACCTATCTTTATAACAACTGTCCTCTTACTTAGAGTGCACTAAAGTAAATATTCGTTTGTCCTGTAACGTTTACTCTACCTTTAATACTAAATATACGCGACCTATTACTCTTAATAGTCGTCTAGTTCCCTAATTAATTTATCTTAGGGTTTTATATTTAATCTGCTACTATATGGCTAGATAGTAAACTGTCTTAAGCCCTTACTAAGTTAAAATGTTCTTATAATGCGGAACAGAAGGCCCTAGATACTTATATCGCGGCGTCTACTTAGTTACTTCATCTTAAGAAGGTTTGTAAAAAGGTCCGTTTTAAAGAGTAGAAACTTATAGAATAAGGTTTATAGGAACTTGGTAATAAAAGAACAGATTTTCTTCTAATAGGGAAGGAAATAGATCTAAGTAGCTCGGCAACTGCTCTTCTTAGGTCCCCCTTAAGTGACTTATTCTTTAGTAATCCTTCTTTATTAATACTGCCTAACTTAATTTCTTCTAATACTCCTATACCTTTCTTATAGCGTTCTTTAAATTTTTTAGTAGCTCCTAAGTAGTCTCATTATAGCCTATCTACTTAATCTCATACTATATTTTATTATTAATGTCCTTATAACTAACGATCTTTAAAACTTGCTATTTATCCTCTTCTTATTCTCTATACGTGTCTACTTTATAAACTAGTAGCTTAATATTTCTATATACTAGCTTTAGCATTATAATATACTATATAGGGTAAATCTTCATTTTAGCTGGTAGGTTTAACTTAAATATAACTAGTGAAATCCTTTACATAATTTTAAAAGGTCTTAGTCTAACGCAGTTTAACTTCTTACTTAATTATCAACTCTTAAAATTTTTATATAGTAGCTATACTTTATCTCCCTCCTTAAGATCTAGTCCCTTAGATCTCTTAGTATTATAATACCTTTTCATTTTCTCTTATACTTTCTTTACTAATTCCATAAGGTCTATATAAAGATTTATTAACATCTTTATTCTTTCTTTAGCTATGCTACTCGTTTTCTTTGCTTACTATAATAACAATAATATTCTTAGCTTATACCCGTAATTTGCCTTAAATAGTAATATACCTATTCCTTCTTAAGGTGTTACATTATATACAAACTATATAACTAGTAATAATAATACCCAATTGTTCTATATATAATTAATATAATACCTTAGATACTACTCTAGTGTCTAATTTAATCTTTTTATCTAACCGTCTGTCTGTGGATAATATACGGTAAAAGTTACTGCTTAAACTCCTTACTCTACTAAGAACACTTCTTAGAATACTACTACGAATCTTAGATCTCTATCCGATATAATCTTACTTAGTACTCCGTATCTTACGAACACTTCTTTAATATAGATTCTAGCAATATCTTCTACTAATATTTCTTCTATATATACTATAAAGTATCCCCACTTCGTAAGCTTATCTACTATTACTAAAATTATATTATAATCTTATCCGGTAATAGGATCTTTTAACTTTAGTAACTTAATAATAAAGTCCTATAATATAACCTCCTATAGTCTTTCTAGTATTTTAATAGGTTGTAGCCCTCTATACGGCCTATACCTTATTAGTTTATTCCTTTAGCAATCTAGATACTCTTTTATTACTTTTCTTACGATATTTTAGATTTTATTAATAATATACTCTTCCTAGAGTCTTAACACTAAGCTTATAGTTCCATTGTGTCCCTAAGTTAATCCCTTATAGAATTCTTCTATAAATTACTCTGCTATGCTTCTTAGGATATACTTTACTTCTTAATTTTCGTATATATCTGTTTATAGATCTTCTAGTTATACTTCTAGAATTCTTTATACCCAAAAGCTTTCCAGTGTCTTGTAAACTTTCTCTAGTTTGTCACTCTCTTAAGTTGCTACGATTTTTAGATAATTATATCTAATTAATCCGTCTATGTCTTTTCGCAGTAAAGCCCCTAATGGCTTTTTATCGCTTTATAATTCAGCCTTCCGACTTAAAGTATCTGCTCGTGTATTGTCTATACCCTTAGTATACTAAATTTCGAAATAGTATTCCGTAAGCATCTCTGCCCATCTAACCTATCTTTAGTTAAGTTCCTTTATTGTTATAAATTCTATTAGGTTCTTATAATCCATTTTAACTATAAATAGTTCTTCTATACCTTGCAAAAATGCTCTCTATTCCTTTAATGCTGTAATTATACATAATAACTCCTTATTATAGATGTTATAGTTTAACTCTGGTAGTATTATCTTTCGACTATAGTATACTACTATATGCTATTTATCTTAATATTTTTTTATATAAAGCACGCCCCTAGTATATAGTCTAATATATTTGTTTTTATAACCGTCTCTAAACCTAGTTAATAGATCTTAAGAACTGGCTCCTAGGTAAATAACTCTTTAACTTTTCTAAAGAGTTCTTACTATTCCTCTCCCTATACCTATAGTTCTTCTTTCTTTATTAACCGCGTAAATAGTTTAATATCCTTTAACTACTGCGCTATAAACCTTCTATAGTAATTGCAAACCCCTAAAAACAATCTTAACTGCGTAACGTTCTCTAGTTCTTACCAGTTTACTATAGCCTCGATCTTCTTTAGATCTATACTAAGTTAGCCTAGTTTAATAATAAATTTAACAAAATCGGTCTTCCTAGTAAAGAACTCGCATTTTTTAATTGCTACTAGCATCTGTTCTTCTTATAGTCTTTTTAAAACCCATTTAATATATTCCCCGTACTCTTCCTTAGTTATTAAGTAGATAATATTATTATTAAAATATACTATAACAAATTTATCCAAGTATTCTCCTAATATATTATTAATACGCTTCTAGAACGTTGCTAGTACATTTATAAGCCTAAATTGTATAACTAATAGTTTATATAGTCCTTCCTTTAACCTAAAGGCTGCCTTCTATATATCGCCTTCCTTAATTCTAATCTAATAGTACGCCTATCTTAGATCTATCTTCGTAAATATTTACGCATTGCCTATTCTATCTTAGATTTCGCTAATTAAGGGTAAAAGATACCTATCCTTCCTAGTAATGCTATTTAACTATCTATAGTTAATACACAGCCTTAGCTTACCGTTTTTCTTTAGTATAAATAGTACTAGATAACCCGCTAATAACTGCAATAGTCTAATATATCCTTTTTATAGGTTTTCCTAGATAAACTCTTTTAATGCTCTACCTTCTTCTTCGGTAAGCTTATAGATTAGAAAAACCCTTAGACTTATTTTTAGTTTTAACTCTATCTTATAGTCCTATACTATATATTCTAACAGCTTTTTACTCTTAGGTAACTATAGTTTCTTACCATACTTATAGTATCTCTTTAGTGTTACGGGACACCCCCGTAATACCTTATACACGTCCACCTATTTCCACCGACTTAGCAATTAGAGACTAACTATAAAATAGCAATCTAACGGCAATCTAGCGGCAATTTACGGCATTCTGCTATATTCTGCCAAGTTCTACTAAATTCTACTAAGTTCTACTAGGATTATAACCTAAACCCTATTCTACCCTATGTACGTATTAACTAAGCAACCAAGTCAACAATATATGCCCTTTCTTCCCAATCTCCTACCTTCTCTCCTTACGTAATATCTTAACCTTATCACACAGTTTATATATATAGCTTAATAATATCTACTTCGTTATATATTATCACCACTTATACTTATTCCGTAACACTACGTTGCGTTAACTACTTACACTACTACCCGAAATAGAAAACGCATCTAAAGCCCCCGTGACGGCCGCCAATATTATATCCATCCTCTAAGAACAAATGGTAAGTATATAGAAGTCCTTTATAGAGGCCCTTAAACAATAACGAGTTACCCTAACTTAATAATAAGCCGAATAAGAAGCACGGTATTAGAAAACAATAGAAGCCCTCTAAGAAGAAGTCCGTACCCTTAAGATGCCTACGCTAAAACCCTAAGACTAAACATTATCTCCGGAGATAAACACGCGAAACGCGAGTCCCAAACCTATAGTAGCTATTTACCCTAAACTAACTACCGCACTATAACGATCTAAGCGGTTACCTAACCCCCTAGTATTTACTAGTAAATAACGAGAGCTCTAATTATTCTTAAGCCAGCTAAAAAATAAGCTAACTAGTAACGCCAACTATTACTTAACCGAAGCCAACTAACTCTGTTACGCCCTAAGTTAACTAGGAGGAGAGGTAGCTAACCTTATTAAACCTCTTTAGCTAACCTTAGTATAAAGCCTAGTTGTACTTCTTAAAGCCTTATACGGTAACCTAAACCGCCAAGCTACTACTTAGAGAAAGATAAACTATATAGCTTAAGGAACAAAAAGTTTCCTAATATACTTCTCCGAATTTAACCGTTACGTAAGGGAAATAGGCTGGAACGACTCTACACTAATTAACAGCCTCGTTAAATCTCTAAGCCCTAAACTAAAAACCTCCCTAATAGGCGTAGACCTACTAGGAGCCCTTAACGCCTATATAAATGTCATTAATAAACGGTACAATGATATACTACGCCTAACACCGAAACACGCCCCTTAATATAATATAATAGCCCCACAAATGTTTACCAAGTCGTCTCAGCCTAAGTATCCTAATGCTATAGATATTAACACTAGAACCCTAGAGTACGCCCTACTAGGGTCCCCTAAATGAGAAAGACGTATTAAGCTAGGCCTCTGCTTTAAGTGCGGAAGTAAGAACTACATCTTAAAATATTATTTTATCCCCTTACCTACGCCCTAAAACGATTTACGAACGGCTAACACCAGCAGCTATTTACCGCATTAATCTTCCGGTTACTGTTCCTGATCTCCACCTAGTTCTAGCCCTACGTCTAATAAGCACCATTTATAAGGACGAAGCTACAGCCGACGTCCCATAAGAACCCTACCCTAATTGCCTCTAAAAGGAAGGTTTTAGAGCTAAGTCGCTCTCCAGGACGGCTTTACTATAAAATTTTGTTAAACGCATTTAACGTTACGAACTCTAACTCTTGGGACCGTAGTATAACTATTAACTGCCGTCTTTGGCAGAATGGTTAATAGGCTAATACTCAAATCCTAATTAATATAGGAGCTAGCGGTATAGGATTTATTAATAAGATCTTTGTGTAAGATAATAGTTTTACCTTAACCCCCCTTAACCGGCATATTAATATATTTGGATTTAATAGCAAACGCACCGTCTTAGGCCGTATTACCTATGTAGTATTCCTAAAACTCTAATACCTAAACCACAAAGAATTAATTAAACTTTTTGTTACCACCCTAGGTTACTTAGTAATCCTTAGATAACCCTAGATAAAGCTATATAAGGTAACTATTAATTAGGACAACCTTAAGCTTCTATTTACCGCCTCCCGTTGCAAGTAGAAGTGCCTTATAACTTACTACTTAGACCCAGAACTAAAATCTAAAAAACCTACTAGGATCCACCAGTTTAAAATTTCCACAACTGTCTACCCTACGCCTAAAGAATCCACCAGATTCCACTAACCCAGGAATTCCACTAAATTCTACTAACGTAAGATTTCCACCAATATCCATTAAGGATCTAAAAATTCCATTAAACCCTACAAACAGACCCTAAGTACTGCACCACCCCGAGCTAAGCAGAAGCTTAAGCTTAATATATAAAAATACTAAAAGGACTAGTATTCTACTATAAAAAGGATTCTTAAAGAACCTAAACCCAAATTTAATACTAACTCCGTACCTAATACCGAACCTAAACCTAAGCAAGAAACTACGAGCAATCTAAGCGAGCTTAGTACCCTAGATATCTGCATAATTGGAGCTACCCTATTAGCGCAACTTGCTAAGAAACCTAAGTATACAATCTTCGCTGTTACAATGGCCGATATTAAGAAGGCCTTAGCACTAAGAAAGCACACTAACCCTACTATAAAGGTACCAATAGAGTATTATCATCGCCTAGATGCGTTCTTACGAAAGGAAGCCGATAAGCTACTAGAATACCAACTATACGACCATAAGATTATACTTAAAGAAGGAAAGCAGCCCGGATTTAGACCCTTATATAGGATATCCCAAAATAAACTCCAAGTGCTATAAAAGTATTTAGACGAGAATCTAAGTAAAGGATTTATTAGAGCAAGCTCGTCGCCTATAGCTATACCAGTAATCTTTATTAAAAAACCTAGTGGCGGTCTGCGCTTCTATATAGACTACTAAGCTCTTAACGCCGTTACCGTTAAAAACTAATACCCAATCCCGTTAATATAAGAGACGCTAAACCGACTAAGTAAGGCTCGTTACTACACGAAGCTTAATATTATCTCTATATTTAACCGTCTCCGTATTATAAAAGGGGATAAATAGCTTACTATATTTCGTACCCAATATAGACTATTTAAATACTTAGTAACACCCTTCAGCCTTATAAACACTTCGAGCTCGTTTTAACATTATATAAATAATACCCTACGCCCCTACCTAGACATCTTCTATACTGCTTATATTAACGACATCTTAATATACAGTAATAACCTAACCGAATATCGGAAATACATTAGCCTTATTTTATAAGCCCTGCACGGAGCTAGTCTATAATTAGATATAAATAAATGCAAGTTCTATAAAACGGAAGTCCTATACCTTAGACTCCTTATTTCTATAAACGGTATATAAATGGACCTAAAGAAAGTCGAAGTAATTATAAACTGGCAAGAACCTAAGAACGTTAAGGACGTAAGAGCCTTTATAGGATTCGCTAATTTCTACTAATAGTTTATTAACAACTTCTCCGCCCTGGTTTTACCCCTTATAGCTCTAACCTAAAAGGATAAAGTCTTTATCTTTAATAAGGAATGTAAGAAGGCCTTTACCTATCTAAAGGTTATGTTTACTACTACGCCTATACTTTAACACTTTAACCTAAACCGAATAAGTGTTATAGAAGCCGACTCATCTAACTACGTCACTAGAGGCATCCTGTCTTAATATAACGAGGATAGAGTATTATACCCTATAGCATACTTCTTAAAACGACTAAGCCTAGCCAAATATAACTACGAGATCTATAATAAGAAATTGTTAGCTATTATTAGATGCTTTAAATAATAGTAACCTAAACTAGAAGGCGCCGGATTTCCAATTAAGGTCCTTAGCGACTATAAGAACCTATAGTACTTTACAACCATAAAATAGCTAAGTTATCGTTAGGCCCGCTAGTTAAAATATCTATCTTATTTCTAATTCTTAATTATATACCGCCTAGGCGTCTAAGGTTAGAAGCCTAATGCCCTAACCTAACGCTCGCAAGACGCGCCAGCCCTAGAAGAAGCGTGCTCTTACTAAAATCAGACCCTGCTTCGCCCTAAACTATTCGACCCTCCCACTAAAGATCTTATAATACTTATCCTTAAAATAACTAATTAATTAATTAAGCAGATTATAGTTAATAAATACCTAAATAACGAGTTTATTTAAGAGACGCTTAAGCTAATATAAGATGGTACCAGACGCTTTAAAAAGATTTCTCTAAGTAAATATAAAGCCCGCGGAAACCGCTTATATTACTAGAACTATTTAGTTATCCCTAATTACGATAAGCTTAAACTTAAGCTCCTTAAATATGTATATAACCTATTAGTAGCCGGCTACCCAGGCTAAGGAAAAACCCTAGAACTGCTCTAACAAGAATACTATTAGCCGAACATGCATAATATAACACGAAGGTACGTCTCTAGCTGCCATATCTACCAATAAGCCAAAGCTTCGTATAAGACGTATAACGGCCTTCTAAAGCCACTGCCTGCTCCAAACCAAAGATAGAAGGATATCTTAATTGACTTTATTATTAATCTCCCCGTAAGTAAAGGCTATATAAATATTATAGTAGTTATAGACCAACTATTTAAAATAAGACACTTAATCGCCTGCCCTAATATATTAATACCTACTATCGCCTAGCTGTTCCTAGATTACATATAGAAACTCCACAGACTCCCCGAAACGATTATCTCTAATAAAGGCAGCCAGTTTATCTCTATATTCTAGAAAGAACTAACTACCTAACTCTACATTAAAGCACTGTTATCTACGGCATACTACCCAAAAACGGATAGTTAAATAAAACGTATAAATGCTATAATGGAGTAGTATATTTGGATATATACGTTATACTTATAAAATAACTAGATTAACTGGCTTACATTCGCCGAGTTTACGGCAAATAATTCCGTTTTAGAAACCACAAAGGTCTCCCCATTCCTAGCTAACTACGGCTAGTATTTACAAATAGGTTTTAAACCCTTTAGCAACATTCCTCGCCCCGCTTATTAAGCCTTATAAATTGCAGAAGTAAACAAATTTATAAAAAAGATAGAGGAACTATAACAGTTCCTTACTAATAAAATAATATAGGCCCAATTTGTCTATAAAGCCGCAGCGAATAAGAAACAAACCCTAGCACTAGCCTACTAAATTAGTAACTTCGTCTAGCTAAATATAAGAAATCTAAACACGAAACGACCTATTAAGAAACTTAATTAGAAGAACGCTGGCCCTTATAAGGTCGAGAAGGTTATCTCCTCTTACTCCTACCAATTAAAGCTCCCTAATACGGTTAAAATCCACCCCATATTCTACACGTTAGTCCTCTATCCTACTACCCCTATATTAAACGCCCTACCTAAACAGATATAGGACCCTCCCCTACTAGTTAAAGTAGATGGTAAAAACGAGTACTTTATTAAAAAAATTAATGATATTAAGTATAATAAACGGAAACGCTAATATATATATCTTACGAAATGGAGAGGCTTTACTAAGTCCTCATAGGAACCCGTTAACTCTATAGGACTTACACAAGCCGTAGAAGACTTTCACGAACTCCACCCAGAACTACCACAGCCCCACCTTATAAAAGCTCAAGTTTAAAGGGGGGGTACTGTCACGGGACACCCCCGTAACACCTTATACACGTCCACCTATTTCCACCAACTTAGCAATTAAAGACCAACTATAAAATAGCAATCTGACGGCAATCTAGCGGCAATCTACGGCATTCTGCTATATTCTGCTAAGTTCTACTAAATTCTGCCAAGTTCTGCCAGGACTACAACCTAAACCCTATTCTGCCCTATGTACGTATTAACTAAGCAACCAAGTCAACAATATATGCCCTTTCTTCCCAATCTCCTACCTTCTCTCCTTACGTAACGTCTTAACCTTATTACACAGTTTATGTATATAGCTTAATAATATCTACTTCGTTATATATTATCACCACTTATGCTCACTCCGTGACATTTAGTATATAACTTAAGCCTCGCTTAGTCTCTTCGTATATCGCTCCAACTTAGTACTATACTATCTTAGCTTATTATCGCATTTTGCGGCGTTAAGTATCTTTAATATTAACCTAACCTATAATCTAATTAATCCTTAGATTGTATTCCTATAACTAAGGTATCCCTAATACTACCTTATCCCATTTTAATAGTAGGATATTAAAAGATATCTTAATTTATCTTCCTTTAATGGTTATTTAAATAGGTCCTATTTTAAGATTAATAATCCCTCCTCTATAGGCTATTAGATCTCCTAAAATCGTAACTAATAGGTAAGGTTGCTCCTTCTATTTGTAAGGTAATCCTATTCTTTTAACTACTGCTAGTAAAATATGGTTTTATATTACTCTACTATCTATTAGCGCTTTAAACTACTAATCTTACCATTTAACTTATAAATTTAGGTGTTGTCCTTAAATTCCTTTAAGGGTCTAAGGCTCTACTACTGGCTCCCTCTAGTCCTATAGGCCTCCACTTTTCCCAACTATTAGCTGCTTAACCCTTATATACTTGGCTTACTTTTTAGCTAATATCTAGTTCGCTTTTTGTTTTTAATATACTATAAATACGTATTCTCTAGGCATTTCTACCACTATTATCCATCTAAGCATTCTTCTATAAGAAATCTTTCTAGTTAAAGTATTAAGTTGCCTAACTCCTAAACTTTTACTAAATGCTAGCCGTATATATACTTAGCATTCCTATATTATTACTTATCTATTATCTAATATATCCTTATAGGGTATTTCTAATTCTTTTCCTTTGGATTCTTGTGTATTTTATATATATTATCTATATACGCAATCCATAATAACGTATAGTGCGCTAGGTACTTTAGATTAACTCTTAACTTATCTTCGTCCTTAAGTTTAAACCTTTATTATACTAATCTAAACGTTATAACTTCATTTACAGGTACTAAGATACATCTTTCACTTCTTTAGTCCTCTAATCGTTCCTCTAAATCCTTTAACGTTATAATTAAGGCTCCTTTAATATAAGTTATAGCCTTCTCTATAATTAGGTGGTCTTAGATAACTTTTTCGTCTAACTATATATAGAAATCTTCCTACTTGTCGTTATATCACTGCCTATACCACTTTTAGTATAGCTATTAGAGTATATACGGCTTATCCGTAAAGAAGTATTTTTTTATTACTATATTATAATAGCCCTTTATATATTATTCCTTAAACCTAGTAGGAATTCCTAGATCCTCTTTATCTTCCAGTTTAGTAAGCCACTTAGCTCTTAGTATGCCTACCCTAGGCCTATTAGTAATTCTTTATACTAGCGCTCTATCCTTTATACATCCTAATATACTAGATTTCTTATCTAGTTTCTATTCTTACTATATAATAATTCTTTACCTAAATTCTTCTATAGTTTCTCTTAGTTTACGTCTTACTGACAGATTCTTAAAGTCTTCTTACTTCTTAATCTTAGTATTAACTTTTCAATCTTTAGTTCGAACACTATATTCTACTAATAAGTCCTCTAGGTTTATATATCTATCTCCTAGTCTAATTACTGTTTATATTACAGATTCTCTAATCTATAAAGAAGCTCCTTGCCTCTTACCTATAGGTATCCTAATTTATACCCCAAATTCTTAGCCCCTTAGATTCTTTAATCCTAAGCTTACTTCTAACTTAAGCTTAGCTCTAGCCTTAGTCTAACTAGGCTTACTTAGTATTCTTATCTTATCTTAAGAGTCTTAAATCTTACTTATCTTACTTTAAGAATCTTATACCTTTAGGAAACTTCGTCCTAAGCTTATTTATATATCTTTAAACTAAGCCGTTACTCTACTCTATTAGTTATCGTCCATTATAGGTCCTTAAGCTTGCCTTATCTCGTCTTAAGAATCTTAGTCGTCTCTTATCTTATCTTAAGAATCTTAAGCCTGTAGCCTTTTGCCTTTATTAAGTGCTAAAGTAGTTTACTATCCTACTTCTCTTGCGTGTAACGGCGCTAGGGCACCGCCCTATGCGACGTCTACATGCAGCCTAGTTAGGGGCTCGCTTAGAGACTTAGCTCGTGTATATAGACGTATCCTTTCCTTGACCTTCTTCTGCTCCTTAGCTTAGTATCTTTATAATATAGCATTCTATAAGCTTCGGTTTAGAGGCATTTATACAAGCCGTAACATTATACTAAGCTTACCTACCTAGGGGGGACTTTATTTGTTTAGAGCTCCCTCTTTACCTCACCTGGGAAGGCCTAAATAATCTCCTACCCCCGTTTCGCGTGTTCTAAGGGGACACGCGTCAAACACCCCTAGCTGCGCGTTGTCGACGCGTTAAGTCGCTATTATTAATACTAGGAGCCGGTATTTAAGCAGCTAGAAGGTCTCCTATAGATAAGGACAACTACCTAGAAAGGTAAGAATATCTTACCCCCCTAACCTTTTTGACTAATACGGAGTTATACAAGCTATAGAGATGACCTTAGTTAAGACTTAGCCTAGTACTACGGAGAATAATATAGTAATCCTATTACTAAGCCTAGTACTAATCCTGTAGTATTGGCTAAGATAAGCCAAGATATAACCTAAGCTATACTATTAGGCGGTAGGTATATATTATCCGCGAAGTCCTCTAGTATATATTAGGTTCGGGCCAACGGCCAAAACAAGCTAACTTATAACCCGCGCCGTGCTATTAGGCGGTAGGTATATATTATCCGCAAAATCCTCTAGAATAAATTCTACCCGTATTCTCTAGTATAAACTACGCTGTAATAACCACCCTAGACTTATATACATCGCAAATAACTAGCTATATAACTTAGCTACCCACTAAAGGAGCTCTTGCTGCACCTAGCCCAAAAAGACCAAAACCAACCAAAAGAACCCTAAAAAACACCCAGAGAATCCCCCTGAGATGCATGCATCGTAGGGGAGGCACACGTCAAACGACGGTGGCTCGCACTTGCGCGCGACCGCTAGAACTACGCCTAGCAATGGCCCTCCATAATAAAGACGGGCGAATACCACACTATAAAGCGGAAATACCTCTATTAAGAAGGCATCTAACAAAATATAAAGCCTATTGGACGCGTCTAATATCCAGAATTGTGGGGGAGTAACCGTTAGCTATAACGAACTAATGCAGCTAGCAGAATAGCTCCGCCAGTCTAGCGAACCTTAGGCGCCCCTCTAGTAAACCCTTAATTAAATCCTCTAACGGCTAAGCAAAATTAAAAACAAGTATAACCCCCCCTTACCGGCAAACCGCACCTAGGCCGCCGTAGCTGCGCTTTCACAGCATAGGGAACCCACCCCCCTTAAGTTAATAACCGGGTATATAATTATAATATAACTAAACACAGAATAAGCAGAGGGGCTTAGGGGACAATTAGAAATAGAAGTCCTTATAAAGATACGCAAAGAGGTTTATAACGCTATTACAGTCCAATACCTTAAGAGCGGAGACATTAGAGTCACCCTAAAGGACTAATAGGTAAAGGAACGAGCTATAAGGGCAGGGGATAGGCTAGGAGAATGTATTAGCATAAAAGTACTCCGTAAGGATTACCTAGTTGAAGTTCTAGCGGTTTCTATAAGCCTTAGGGTAGAAAAGGGACGCTAGGCGGACAACACAGCAATTATATAGGAGATAGTAAGATAAATAGAACGCCTTATACTAGGACTCGAAATCACCTAAATTTAATAGCTTTAATAGGAAAATGCAAACTAAGNATATAATNAAAATAATAAGAGGACATAAGGGTNNCTANAGACTNGCTAGGGAGACGCCGGATAAACGTATGGCTCCCTTATCATCAGTACACATATACTAGGAATGCAAAAACTCCTTATCTAAAAAGGAATAATTATAAATGGCCTTATATATAACACAAGGCTCTATAACTATAGACTACGCCTAAAATAATACTATCGTTATATATAATGGGGACATACCTAATCTATATACGCAGCACAGGTGTGCTACGGCCACTATACAGGCCCCTATAATATAAGATATTACTTAAATCAAGACTAAACAAAATGCGCGAACTGCCACCAAAGCACACATAAGGCGTAAAAGAGAGAAGACTATATTAAATACAGGAGACGGAAGGCAAGGGCTTAATAGCTGCGGGAATAACTGCATACTAGGTTATATAAATGGAAACAACAGGCAATAAGCCAGGGGGACGCAGGTACTTTCCTAGCGTTTCCTACCTTTAATACTAGAGGGCTAGGCCAGCCATCCCAAGCCTTAACAGGCCAGAAGCAACGCCACGCGACATTACTAGACCGATCAGGGATATAAGGGTCATAGGGGATATAAGGGAGAGGACGCCCCGTAGGAAGACCCCTATAGATAGTAACAGCAGGCTCAAGACCAGGATAATTAAGAATTAGACTTAATGCGGCAAATATAACATTTGCAGCCAACCTATAAAGGGTATATAGCTAACTAGTAAGAATAGGGGAAGAACCGGTAATAATAATAGATTTAGATATAGAAGCGCTAATAGGAATATAAGACACGGGAATAGAAAGCTCTATATAAAATGAGTAGTAACTAGGGTGTAGATATAAGAGATAGAAGCTCCGAATATCCTAGAGAAAGTGGAAATAGAAGAAGTAAGGAATAAAGAAAAGTTAAAGGACCCTTGCTGGGGGTCTACTACCTATCCATTATATAGTATAACTACGGCAATATAAACCACCGCCTCGTAAGGCCCCTACTAGACAGTTTAGACCTAGAGAAATACTATATCCTTACTATACAAGAGCCATATTATAATACCTTCATATAATTAATATACTACCCCTAAGGATTCCAGCTCCTATACAAACTAAAAGCAGCTACACATGTATGCTTTATAATTAGTAAGGCTATTAGCCTATCCTTATAGTTATAGCAGGCAGTTAACCTAGACATTACAGTTATAATAATTTAAATATATAGGGGACCGGTATAAATTATTAATATATATAACCTTAGGGTCGAAGGGGTCCCATAAATAGAGAATATTATATCGGCAATAAGCTTACTAGAAACCAAAGGTACAGAGTCTATCCTATTAGGAGATATAAACCTCTACCACCCGTGGTAGGGGGGCATCTATATTACTATAGACTAATAGTTAAAGTGCCTACTAAAAGCTATAGATATCTAGGGCCTTAAGCTAGCCACCCCCCTAGGAGTAATTATATGGCAATAAGGTACCGCCAGAAGTATAATTGACCTTATATTTATAGACGAAGGCCTATACTAGAGACTTAAAAGGTATAACCCTAAAGAAGAATAGGCACTTACCCTAAACTATATCCCTATTCAGATATAGCTAGACCTAAATACTAAAGCGTAACTAAATAGAAAAAGATACATAATAAGGAAGCTTAAGATAGATAGTTTCCTTAATATAGTTAAACAATAACTCTAAGACCTAGAAGAAATCCACCCAATACTAAACAAGCGAGGCCTATTAACTACCCCCAAGAAAATTAACCAAAGACTAGAAAGGATCTAGGCAGCAATTAAAAATAGGCTAAAAGAGCACTACCCGATTTTAAAACCGGGTCCCTACGCGTAATATACATGGTCTATATAATGCGCAGTTCTAGTTACCAGCTAATAATAAGTAAAAAGGAAATATATAAGTAGCCATGACCCTAAAGACGAGAGATAATATAAAGACATAAGAAACCAGCTAAAGAATACCCTAAAAAAAAAAGTAAGGAATAACTAAAGACGGTTTATAAACGAGCATACTTCTAACCCAAGCCTCCCCTATAATAAGGGCCTTTAGGATATAGCAAAATAGGCAAAGAAAAAGGTAGGGCGCCTAGTAGAAAACCTATACCTACTACCCCTACGAAGAGCAGGAGAATTATAGGCTATAAATAATAACGATAAGAAGGCAAAGATCCTTATAGAAAGGTTCTTCCCCTAACCAGCTCTAGCAGACCTTAGTAATATTACGGGCGAAACACTGGTGACTCGCCTATAGGTTAACAGCAACATAACAATAGAGGAAATGGCTAGAACTATTAGCCGCCTTTTAAACAATATAGTACTAGGACTAGATAGGATTCTAAATAAGGCCCTAAAAACCTATAGGCTATTTATAGCACCTTAGCTTGTAGATATAGCCAAAGTATGCTTTGCTATAGGCTACTACCCGCAACTTAGAAGATCTATAACAACAGTTGTTCTATAAAAAGAAGGCAAAGCAGATTACTTAATCCTAGGAAGCTACCGCCCTATTGCCTTAGAAAACACCCTTAGTAAGATCTTAGAAAGGGTAATAGTGGAACGCATAGTAGATATAGTAGAGGAATACGCCCTACTACTATAAAGCTAAATAGGGGCAAGAAAGAACCGCTTAACACTATTAGCACTTACGCTACTCGCTGCCACCATTAAATCTACATGGGCGATACGAAAGGACTTTGTAGTATTAATGCTTAGCCTAGACATTAGTGGTGCCTATAATAATATACCCCACGAGCGTCTCCTGTATATCCTTAGGGTAAAGGGCTTCTTAGAATGGATTATATAATTTATCTAAGGGTTTATAGGCCAGAAAGAAACATTACTGGTCTTTAGCGGATACCAGAGCCCCCCTATTGTAGTTGCAACAGGAATACTATAAGGATTACCCCTCTCGCCTATACTCTTCCTTTTCTTTATAAGTAACCTGCTTAACTCCTTTAAAAAAGGGGCGACCTAGGGGATAGGCTTTGTTGATAATATAAACCTAATTATATATGGGCTAACAGCCGCAAAGAACTGTAGAATACTAGAGAAAGCCTATAACACTTATATAGAGTGGGCAAAACGTTATAGAGTCCAATTCTTATTAGAGAAATACTAGCTAATCTATTTCATAAGAAAACGCAACTAATTTACAGATCTCTAGCATACAATTCACATCTAAGGCTTTGGGGGTTAACTAGTTTAGGGCCTAAGGGTATTAGGAGTATAAGTAGACAGTAAGCTCCGATAGAGCGCATATGCGGCGTAAGCGGCCCATAAAGGCCAAGCATAGTTTATCGCTTTATCTAGGATTGTTAATTCTATATAGGGTCCATACTTCTAGAGGTCACGCCTACTATATACAGCAGTCGTTCGGCCAACCATGATATATGGATTCAGTATCTAGGCCATTAGAGAAACTGAGAAGGGCCCCTTAAAATTACTCCTTAAACTACTTTAAAAGGTCTAAACAGCCTGCCTCTAGAGTATTATAGGCGGGTATAAGCGAACGGCTATAGTACTGCTTAAGAAGGAATCCAATATTCCCCCCCTATAGTTATATATTAAAGCCGCTGTAATATAAAGAATGTAAAATAAATGTAACTCTAATGTTATAAAGTATATTAAGACACGCCTAAGTAAACTATAGAGGGACCCTAGGGTACCCCATAGGAGAATAAACCAATAACCCTAAAGTAGGGAAGAGATATTAAAGAAACAGGTAAAGAAAGTAGAAGAAGAATGGTGCTGCTTTAGGGCCTAGGCCTATATAGAGGAGGAAGGGAAACGTGTAAGAGGTTAGTAAAGATAATAGTAAGACAGAGAAAGGAGCTAAAGTAGAACACGTAAGAACGCCGGGAAACCATCTACTGTAATGTAATACTGGTTGGACCAACGCTAGAGAGGTAAATAGGAGTTAAAGGTATAGAGGCTGACTTAGGCAAGATAAACCCAAGCCATAGTATGGTTAACGCCATGGGGGGTAAATACCTAAGGGCTCCAAGAAGGCCTAATAAAGGCAGAAAATATAATAGTAACACTCTTAAGAACAGGAATAATAGGACTAAAAGATTAGCTTTACTGGGTAAGTATCCTAGTAGGTAGCCCAAGATGCGAATATAGCTAGCTAAGACAGACACCAAAACACGTAATACTGTTATGCCCCCTACGCATTAATTAAAAAACAATGCTCTTAGTAGCTGGCATAAAGAACTATAATACACTACTCTTAATATAAAAAGGCCTTAAGGCGGTCACCTAGTGGCTTATTAGTTAAAATATGCTAAATTAGTTCCGGGTTACAAGGGAAATAGTAATAAAAGGCAAGGGGGCAAGCAGCAGGTGCCCCCTAGTAACTCTACAGTAGTAGAGTAAAAGTTTATGATACTAGCGCGTCCGTAGGCTTGTTACGGCAGTAGTGGTTCCCAAGGAGGTTAAACAGTAAGGTAGTAGAGCACTATAGGCGACTCGTAGGCACTAAAAACAGGCGAGTCCCAAAAGGCGGGGAGATGGATTACGGGGTTTTCTCATTTTTCTTAAATAGAGTTTTCTCCCCATATGTAAATAAGGAGTAGTCCGCGTGGGCCCAGTAGGGATCCAAATCGGACGTTAAGCAATGAATTATTAATAACCACCCTAATTAATACTAAGCTATATAAGGAGAGACGAAATTAATTAGGAAGGACTTACTAGCACTATACTACCACCCTAAAACTCTAAACCCAATAACCTATCGCGCCAATATACCTACGATATAACTCTCCAACTTATCTATAAACGCCCTTATAGACACCTATTAAGTTCTTATTAATAACTACCATATATAATTAACCCAAACCTTACTATTAACCTAGGTAGTCCCTCAATCTTACGGCCGAATATATCTACATCCTATATACAGGGGTACTAGGAACCTAGGGGAGAATTTAAATAATTTATAGCACTCTTAATTAGGAGAACAGATTAGAAGAATTATTTTAATTTATAGCACTCTCCAACAGCTCTACAGATAAGCCTATTTATCTCTATAACCTCTTACAAACTATTAACGCATTTCTCTTAATAGCCTTTTATACAACCTTCTATAAATGAGATAGCCTACTGTTATAAAAGCATATCTTACCAATTATTAATAAGAATTAAAATATTAACACATACGCCTTAGTATATACGCTCTTAATACCATTCATTAACTACCCTTAAACTACCTACTACTTAACGGCAGTCCTCCTTAAATAATAATATACAAATCTGCTCTCTAATAGTATCTTATTAAATTAAACGCTATATAACAGCTTACCCTTATACAACTATACTCAAATATTAAAGCGTACTTTTTCTTTAATACCTTTAACCCTCTAACAAGAATTAAAATATTAACACATACCCTCTTAATACCTCTTTTAATACCTCTAATAACGATTTAATATGCTAAGTCACAATAGCATTCCTATAAGTTCTTAATTAATCCTAAATATCTGCTACTTATAGCAATATCCTTAATTAAATCTAAGTATTCGAATACGCCTATCAACTCTATAGCGTACCTTTAAATAACCAACAACGTCTTAAACTACCTACCGATTAACAGTAGACCTTAAGAAACCAATAGATGGATCGTGCCGTTACACCTATAATCTAAATACAATTTAAATGCAACCTAAACGCAATTCAAATGCAAATCCGATTAACTATCGTGCTGATATACCTACGACACGAACTACGACTTTAACAACAACTGTATAAGTTTATTAACGATCAACTACCTCCCTAACCGATTTAATCGTCTTCTTCTCTACCTACGGTAATCCTTTTTAACTAACACTAAGCTACGTATATTAAGGAACGACTATAGTTAATACTAAGTTATACAAGCTTTACCTTAAGCATTTATACACTCCAATAATAAGGTTAATACTAAGCTGTATAAGCTTCGATAACAAAATCAATTTAAACAAACTAGATAATAATCGCGCCATTACGCCTATAATCTAAATGCAATTCAAACGCAATTTAAATGCAAACTAATTAACTAATCGTGCCGTTATACCTACGATTAATTAACCAATAATAGCGCCGATACACCTACTATCTACTATTGGACGCTAGCACCGTACTACTACCAAATAGACAAGAGCTCGTGCTAATACGCATACAAGCTATATTTCTTTTTTCTATAGCTTAGGGCGCGCCATATTAAAGGAGGGAGTAGTAAAGCTAAGGAGGTACTAAAGTTCTAAGAGGAACAACGACTATAAAGGGCTCCTAGCGATATACACCCCTCGCAGCAGTAGGATGGCTACATACCCTACGCCAACCTAATAACAACTATGCCTCTACGCCTACAGTCTAACAACCAAACGATTACGCTAATACGCCCGTAATCTATAAATGAGATAATTATACCGATATAACTACTATTGCGTACTACTACGACAACAATCGCGCCGTTACGCCTGTAATCTATTAACTAATAATTGTGCTATTACGCCTATAATCTATTAACCAGCTAATAGACCAAGCTCTGAATATTTAACCGACTATTACCACTTAACGCTTATACCGTACTGCTATTATAATAGACCATCTACTACTCTACCTATAGTAACCTAATTAACCTTCTGCTACTCTACCTATAGTATTACTATTAACACCTACTACTCCGCCTACAGCTAACTAACACCTTACTACCTTGCTTATAGCACTATAATTAACTCTAGCTGCTCTACCTGCAGCTAATACTAATTTAACCTCTACTACTCCGCCTACAGCAAACCATCTTCTACTACCTCGCTTGCAGCACTACAATAGACCATTACTACTCTGCCTATAGTCTACAACCGACTTCTACTGCCCCACCTATAGTAACAACTGTATACAAGGGAGAGCTTTACCCCTTAGAATACGACCCCGCCGCTAGCACCGTACTACTACCCAAATTAATAAGCTTCGCGCTAATACGCCTATAGAACTACGACCTATTAATAGACGAGCTCTATACTTAACCTACTATTACCACCTAATGCTAGCACCGCACTACTATAAGAACCGATACCTTGCTACTCTACCTATAGTCAATTAATTAAATAATTGCGCTAATACGCCTGCGATTTAAATGCGATTTAAATATAACCTAAACGTAATTTAAATATATACCCAACCGACTAATTATACCAATATGCCTGCGATTTACTAGTCAATTAATAGATTAAGCTCCAAATATTTAACCTACTATTACTACCTAATGCTAATACCGTACTACTACCCAACTAAATAATACCTTGCTGCTCTACCTGCAGCTAACTAACTAGACAATAATAGCGCTAATACGCCTACTATTATAACCTAATAACAACTATACTGCCATGCCTATAGTCTAACCAATAGACCAATTATACCGTTACGCCTATAATCCGCCTGCGACCCAAATGCAATTTAAATAATACTTAAATATAATTCAAATGCAAACCCAACCAAATAATAGCGCCGATATACCTACTATTATAATAGACCCTTACTGCTCTACCTACAGCCGACCAACCCTTACTGCTTTATTAGTAGCTAGCCGACCCTTATTACTCTGCCTACAGCCAATTAACTTTTACTACTCTGCCTACGGTAACACCTATATATAAGGTAGAGCTTTACTCCCTAAAATACGGCCCATTACTAGCACCGTACTACTATAATCCTAACAAGTCACCGCGCCAATACGCCTGCAAACCACCACTAATAAGACACTATACTGATATACTTACGGAACTATACCCTAATAACCCATCGCGCTAATACGCCTGCGACCTAAATATAACTAGGTAGAGCTTTGCTCCCTAGAATATAACCCCGTTACTAGCATTATACTGCCACCCGAACAACCCGTCACTAGTATTGTACTGCTACTAAATAAACAAGAACTTGTGCCGATATGCATACGAGTAACTCCCTAACCCTCCCACCCTTATTAAACCTTTACGCCTACTTTTCTAAGAGGGGGACTAGGGGGGCTTTTTTTATAGCTTAGGGCGCGCTATAATAAAAGGGGGGAGAGTATAGCTAGGAGGTACTGGAGTTCTAGGAGGAGGGAGGAGGAATAATAACTAACGGAGGGCTCCTAGCAATAGACCCCTCGCTATAGCAGGAGCCGCAGGACGGCTGCCTGCCCTATATTAACTAGGTATAGTAATATACCTTATAGCAGCAGGAGCTGTAGGACTGCTATAAGTCCTATGTTAACTAGCATCGCGATCAAGCGCCAGATATAAGAATTTTTTTCTTTTCTCTTTCTTCTCTACGAGGGGCTAAAGCCTAAGGGCAGGCTTTTTTAAAAGAGGGGGGTGATGTAACGGCGCTGGGGCACCGCCCCATGCGATGTCTACATGCAGCCTAGTTAGGGGCTCGCTTGGAGACTTGGCTCGTGTATATAGACGTATTCTTTCCTTAACCTTCTTCTGCTCCTTAGCTTAGTATCTTTATAATACAGCATTCTACAAGCTTCGGTTTAGAGGCATTTATACGAGCCGTAACATTGCGTCTCGTAAAGCGATAGACATTATATCTAGTAGGGTTTTAATCCCTACTAATATTCCCTATTCTATAGTGGAATTATCCTTTACCTCTTATATAATATCTCTAATAGCTACATATTCCCAGTAAACCGCTTTAATTACCTTATTATTATAAAATATTTCGCCTACGTCAAATTTATTATCTTTAATGTCCGATCTATAAACTAGTTTATTAGTTCCTCTATATTCTATAGGTACTAGCTCCTATAGCTAATAGCTTACGCCATACTTAGCGTCCTTATAAATTTGGTATACGTTATTATAACAAAACGCAAAACTTTTAATTAAATACTCTTTTATTCCTCGCAGTATATTATCGTCCCTCTATACGTATATATCGTCTACTATTAGTCTAGTTCCCTTCATTACATAGTACTTTTAACCATCTTTGTAATCCCTCGCAAAGTGACCTTATTTTCTACAATTTATATAAGCTCCCTCTCTAAACCATTGCTTTTGCTATAGAGTCTACCTAAATATCTTCTACTACTAAGATCCTTGGTTTAGCCTCTACTCCTTAAACCTTTAATTACTTAATCCTTATCCCCTAGGTTTCTATAGTTTTTTACTCTATCTCTTATAGGCTTCTTTAGTACCACTTAGGTCTATTAGCTCTACACTATACTATAGTTTTTAACTTAGCTTTAGTTATTACATACTCTACGCCTTATATAACTATAAAACTCTATTCTAACCTCTTTTAGCCTATTCCCTTTAGTAGATCTAATTGTTAATCTTAATTACTTAATCTATTAGTTCCCTTAGGGTATCCGTATCTTCTATTAGGATAATTACATCCTAGACTTTAGCCTTAAGTCCCTGTTTATACTATACTATAAGCGCCCTATTATTCCACTCTACTTATATCGCTAATGTCTAGAACTACGTTATATACTTAATTGCTAAGGTTTATTGCGTAATATTTTGGAGTTTTCTTTCTACTATAGTTACTGCCTCTAGGTCTCTAAATATTTATATAAGTCGTTCTATAAATCTATTCTAGCTTAAGAATATAAACCGTACCTCTTAGTTTATAGTTATTATTCCATTTACCTAGATTTCTATAAGGTAAGGCTTAAACCATTTAAGTGCCCTTTCTATTAAGAACAATCCTGCGTACGCTATTTAATCTATAGGTATTGCTAGCTTAGCTCCTTCTTGCGCAACCTTAAAGTGTATTTATATAAAGAATCCTTTAAGCTTTAATCTCTCTCCTAAGTATCTTTTAATTAATAGTAACTTAACCTTTGCTACGCCTATCCCATTAATCCTATTTTCTAATATTGTATTATTTTCTATTAGCTAGTTAACTATCTCTTATAGTTATCTAACCGTTATAGGTTACTATAAGTTAGTATCTGCTATACTAGTGTCGTTACCTAACCTTAAAGTAGTTGCCGCCGTCAATGGCGTTATAGTGGCTACTTTTAGTGGTATGTTGTTTAACCTTCTATATTTAATACTATAACTAGGTAGTAATTATATAACAAAACCTTATAGTAAGAACTATAGTAGGTCCTATTATTGGGCTAGGTATATAGGAAATGTAAATATAGAAGTTAACAATATAATAATAACTGGTGGAATAGTTGCCTAATAGATTAACTCCAATTATATTCTAAGAATCACTATAAGGAAGGAACTATCTAGGTAAGAACTAAGGGTCCTTAAATACACAACCGTACTCCTATAAAATCCTTCTTATACGTGATATACGTCTTATACATAAGGTACGTAAGTTCCTCCCGTTCCTCTCGTTCAATACGTAGCACGTCATGTGACCTCGGTTACTATTCCTCGTCACATGGTTCTATCGGCTCCATCCTGGACCGTGCTTGTATCAACCAACTAGCTTCTTCCGTCTCTTCTCCAAGTAGTCGTAACATCGTACTTAAAGCGTCCGTAACAAATAGTTTAGTAGTTTTTAAGGGGTCGTTCGGTTGCAATCTGACGTTTTTGAATCTAAACTGAAAGTCCGGCAGAAAGAACGCGCTCCTTCCCGATTTGACACGCGTCTGTGGCTCTACGGGTTGCGCGGACGTGTGCAATCTGAAGCCTTCAGATTCAATCTGGAGTTCAAATGAGGAGCTTCGAGCTCCTGATTTGAACTGACGCCAAGACCTCAGTTCAGATTCCATATATGGTAAAGTGCGCCTTATTTTAGCGTGTTTTTTAGGCGGTCAGAGGAACATCAAAAGTTTGTGGCTGAAGTCAAGTTGAACTGGAATTCAACCGAACGGTCGGCTCAGAATCAGATTGGAGCTCCAGATCAACTCTATTCTGAACTGAATCTGAAGGCCTCCAGATTGCAACCGAACGACCCCTAAGATATTAAAATTTAGGGCCCAAATAAGGCCAAATTACTATATCTTAAAAACTACTAAACTATTTACTATGCAACTTTAATAGAAGCTGTAAAGTATATATGTAAGTCTAAATCTAAATTATTAGAATTTATTATTTGGTGGTTGTTGAGATATTAAGGTATAAGTTTTCTAATTTTTGGTGAGTTTTGACATTGGCCACTTGCCCGCAATGGCTACTTGCCCGCAGACTACGTTAGTGTATTAGCCATAGAATCTAGGATACCTGTGTCGGACGCTGAGCAGGCTGATGGAAATGATATATATGATACTTTATGAGGAAGAATCTAAGGGGCTCGATGGCTCGAGAAGATATCTACAAGATGGCCCGCGCGCTGTCACGCGACACGTCGCTGAGCTCAAAGAGACTGCCCAAGTACCCCCCTACCAACATCCTGCCCCTACTGCTGTCGCTTCTGCTGTTGCGGCTCTGCATCTACACTTACAGTTGTGGTGTTGTATCGACTTTCCTACCTCCGCGATAGAACGATTTCTCTTAGTACGCCCACCTCTACCATCTTGCGACGTTATCCTAGCCCTAAAATTAATCAATTTAAAAGCCGACAATATATACTTGCATTGCCGCCTATATCAGATAAGTACGAGCGGCTCGTATACCACAAATGGTATTACTAAAGGAGAACTTAAAGGTTCGAGTTGCCGCGTATAAGGAAGCTATGGAGGAAGCCGCAATGGGAGAAGCAGAAGCAGCAGAAAATGCAGCAGTAAATGCAGCAGCAAATGCCGTAGCAGAGGCACCTCCGGGGAGCCGGGTGGGCCGGGTGGACCAGTGGTTATAGAGCCAGATGATGACGAGAGTGAGAGCCACGATGAGGGCGTATATGCTGCCTTTGAGGAGGCGATTAAGGCAGAAGATCACAAAGCTTATATAGAGGCTTTGTGATTTGAGGTTGATTTGGTACGTTCTTCCTTCCTTACCTTTTTTCTCACCTTCTGCCAAGACTTACTATTTATAGTATATATTTGATCTGGAGCCATATTGGAGTCCTGGAGCTCCACCGCCTCCTCAGCGTATGAAGTGGATTTGGGGTTTAAATCCACTCCGGTCCAGTCCAATAAGATCACTGATCTTAAGATTGTTTCCGAGTACAAAGGTACTCCCAGATGATAAAATCGTTCGCGAACACAACGGCTCTGGGCCGAAAGAAGACGCGTCAATTGTCTAGCTAGTCATAGCAAAGGTTTATGCTGCTCTTGTGTTGTGAAGACGCTATGATTTTAGTTGTGGATGTAAGCTATGCTGATCTGAATCACCCTGTGCTGTTGCTTCCTTTTGGTTGGCCGAACTTGATCCCGTCCGCCCTCTTTCCCAAGCCCAAAAGCCTAACAGAGACCAAAGACGCGACTTTGTCGTATATGAAGCACTCTGTTCCTCTAATGAGTTGTCTCTAGCAGGTAAACTTGCAGCGGCATTTATGAGTGGGACTATCTGATTGCATCGCCATCCTGGGCAGAACCGCTTGATGAACTATCTCTAATATAACTTAATGATGTGAAAATATGCATGAATGATAAAACGTACTGCGCCTGTGCCTCTTCTAGCTTCTTCTTCTGTTGCTCTTTGAAGGCAGGATCTAATGTCGCAATGGCTGCAGAAGTTCTTAGTGCAAAATAAGATGTTTCGGCGTGTGCATGGCTCATACCAGTAGCCACGCCAAACACGCTGGCTAATACAACAGGAAAGAACCCTCTGGCTCTGCTCATGGCATCGAATTGATGATACAAAAAAGGTTGCCACTGAATCTTTTGAGGTCCCTGCTTAAGTTCCACCAGCACGTGCTCGCTTATTCTGACGCGTCCCAAAATCGCGTCACTAAGATTCGACGTGAATTTAACGGTAAGTACACCTTTATCAAACATTTGAGCAACGTTGAAGACGACATGCCCGACGTTCCAAATGTCAAGATGGCGGGAAAAAGGCTTTGTCCAGGACACAGATGAAGAAGATGAACTTGACCATAGCACGAGTTCGCCAAGTCCGCCCCGCCAAAATGCGCATCAAGTTCTGGAAAAGTCAACGCTTGCTTCCTCGCCAGAACTAAGGACGCGAACACTATCTGAGAATGGAGCAGAAAGAAGCTCACAGGACTATATTCTCGCGGGGCTTTCGCAACATGTCCGGTACTTTCTGCTCTAGGTGCGGTAAATAATGCTAATTTGCACAGGTCCAACCCCAGCACAATCTAGCAACCTCTCCTGGGCTCGATGGCCATAACGAACCATTGCAAGTCACAGTCTGTGAGGCTGATGAGCTCCAACAAGATTTGACCTTAGTAAAACCCGCGCAACGAAAATCTACACCGGATAAAAATGAAGGTCTACCCCAACATAATACCTCTGATGCTGGGAGACAATTACCTTTCAGTGAAGATTTTTCATCTTCGTCACTAGGCGCGCTGACGTCGTCGGAATCTGAAAGTGATGAGAACCAGAGAGGGCTAATGCAAAGATATGGAACATTCAGAGTGCAAGATACTAGCGCAGACGTTGTTCAAGTGGTGGTCACGAAGATACCCTTAAATGTGAGCATGCGGTCACCTTCGACTGCTAAAGGGGAGCAGATACAGCAGCGAAGCAGGCGTACATTGAGAAGGCGAAATCCCATTCAGCTCCATCCGTATCTGTTAGAAGGCGAACGATATCGCCAAACTCTTAAGTCTAGAGGGATCAAGCCGGTTCATATTGGAGCAGACTTGCCAAGCCACAGTCTAGCACTTGAAGCTGTGGAAACCCAAGAGCAAGAATTTGATCCAGAAGATGAGACCCAACCAATTAACCCAACGGAAACTGTGCATGTGGATTCAGCTCTCCTGAAGGAAAACATGGGGACGAACGCCGCGCCTCCCTTACACCTTTCATTTGACGAAGACGAAGAATTGCCTGATGTTGATGCTATCCTTAGGTGTAAAGTTGACGTGGTTCAACAGAGCTACAAACGTCGCAAAACGATACATGATTTTGACGCAACGCGAAAGCATTATGGAGAATACGGACGAAACGAAACTTCTCTTTTATCCCACGGCAAACGGTTGAGGTTAACGAATAGTGGTATTTATGATGTCCCTCCTTCCCCTCATTTGCGTAGTCCGATACGTTATGCCATTCGTAACGGCTTTCGAATGCCGAAAGATACATCTCCGATCCGGCTGCCAACCCCAATCGTGTCTTCTGATACAAGTCCTCTTCAACATGCCATTGCACGGGAAAGTGATAGTGATACACCTCCACGAAGCACTCTAAGGCAAAGAACCCATATCTCTCGTACGACCTCTATAATGGTTCAATCATCCTCGGATTCGGATCCGTCAGATTCGGATACGTCAGACTCTCAGTCGAATGGAAGCGAATCAAGCCAACTCAAACAGGTTGAGAGAAAAATCAAAGGAGTACTGCCGGCATCGTGGCTGAAGCTTGACCGCCAAGATCAGCTCAAAAGGCGGCCCCCAGCCAAAGCTCAAAAACCTCGTAATATTTCTCCGGACAGACTCGAGTCTCATCGTGGTGTTGCGCAAAGGGTTATAAGATCTTCAAAGAACAACAACACTCTATCACCCGAACCGGAGCCTGTTGACGGTAGCCTAGAGACCTCTGACGAATCTGACAGACTGCTCAATAGCCGTGTTGTTGACGAATCGCCGTCTTCTCCATATTCACTCAGCAGAAATGTGGTATCATTCCCCAATTTAACAGGCAGTACTGGAGTCTTAGATGTTATCGAAGATAACCGGGTAGATCTAATGTTACCTTCGACTTCCCGTGCGAAAACGACCAATAGCAGGAGCCAGAAGCGCCAATCGAAGTTGACAGATGTTTTTGATGTTCCAAGAAAACATCTTAAAGGAACAAGCGGCATCCCGTCAAATCACACCCCAACATTTCGACCCAGGCCACCTGGAGGTACTGGTGACAGCAAAATAATTACCCCAAAGCCGAGACCACCCAAGCTACATTCGCCTCGCTTGAGCATACTTGATTCCCACCAGATGAGATCAGAGGTAAATGATAGTATACCTCAGTTCATTAGGCTTGCTGCAAGGCAAGCCCGTCGTCAGCCTGAAGATGGACGACACAGCCCGAAAACGAAATACATCCGGTTACATACGCATACAGACACTGAAGATGCCAATCGAACTCTCCGCGAGTGGACGGCTGGAAGTCTTTTACCTTCGTTAAAGCCTCGGAAATTAATAAATATGAAAAAGAAGCATTGGCCTCTCATAGATCGACCAGATAATCAACAGCAACCCCACCCTCAGTACCGACAAAGAAGTCTTCCGCCTCCCACACGGAAGCGATTTTCTACTGTTTCTGTGAGGAAGCCTGTATCTTCAGAAACGACCAGGAACAAAGTGTGTGGTAGTCCGAACTTTCAACAACTCTCCCTTGATTCTATGCCCGTCCAGAGGAATAGTTATGAACCAATTTCCGGTCCCACAGGAACTGGAAACCATAGTCCAAGTCTTCATAAGCTTGTACAGGCCCGAGCATTGAAGAATATTCCAGCTTATCGTACAGCACAATTGGAAGGCCTTGAGACAGAGTTTGATATGCAACATCAAAAGTCTGCCTTTCAGAAAAAGCTATGCCAGGCTGACCGACAGTTTCTTGATCAGCTAAGCCATGCGAAGTCAATGGGAAACCCCCAGCTCACCAGATATCTTGCTGATGATGATCATGATGATGCTGCTGCAATACTTCCGCCTCAACTTGGTGTTGATTCCCTAGCATACGACACTGTAAAGCAACAACAGCGCGCTCCAGTAATATCCCGCACTGTTCATATACCACGCAAGGGACCTGTTCGTCGTCTTGACGTAGAGGCTAGGGAGTTTAGACAACCGAGTGAACCCCCCCCGGAAGAGGTTTTCCATCAGACCCTCGAGGTGACTCATAGCAGCAAGAACGTTCCGGCACTTTTTGGTCTTAGTTCTTTTGGTACTCGATTCTCCATCAATTTCGATGTCTTCCCGTTAGAAGCCGGGACCTTCTTTCATCAATCGACATTTATCGGTAGCGGGGACTTGAGCAGCTGCCTCCATGTTACTCAAAGAGATTTGGACATACCCGCAGGACACTCTATTATTCCCTACAACGGAAAAGGGCTTCATTGTAGTTCATGGACTGAAGAAACATCATCTGAATTAACTGCAATTGTGCATGCATTTTGCAGACGAGTAGATATCTCACCAAACTTAGGATTGACTTCTGAACCTGAAAATCTCGTCAAATACGCCCTCTCAAAGACGTCCGTCTTCCTCCGATCTATCATCAAGTACCTCTCAACTTCATTATCATTCCTGGATCCTGTAGATCGTCGGCCTTTTATAACGAAGATGCTTGAGCTCGTAGATCATCTCTTTATCACCACTTTATCGACAACAACGGTAACTTGGTCTGATGCAAATCTTGCTCAAGAAATTGACCGCCGGTCAACTCGCATTCTAACTTACATACTTGCCATTTCCGGACAGCTTGTCCAGATAGCACGTCACCCAAGCTGCGAATTAGTTGTTGGGCCAGAAGCAGAACTCTTGGTTAAAAAGGTTTCCAAGGCCCTGCTCAAGATTTTACTTCAAAAAGGCTGTCCTGAATTACGAGTTTTCTTAGATGAAAATAGGCGGCATCAAGAGCGAGAAGCAGGTATTGACGCGGAGAAATGCTATGTCGAATGTCTTGTTGTTACCTTACACGTCCTTGATCGGCTTAACATACCTGGAAGTGTTTTCTGGGATGTCATAAATGGAGAATTATCCACTGAGGTCGCTAAAATCAACCAAATTGCAGCTTTTGAGCGGATCTGGTATAGTGCGTTCGTCTTTCTACCATTCGTTGAGTTTGATAGCAGTGGAGCCCTTCAAGTTGGTCGACGCTTCACTACATCAAACGAAAACTGGGGCTTCGTTAAATCTATGATAAATCGTCTTTTCTCTTTTTGTCCTGAATCTTCCAGAGGAAACAACTCTTCTTTGAATGCCTACATCAGAGCTATGCTGACGAGATGCCATAACCTTATCAGAAACTGGGGTTGGCGCAAATGCGAAACGCTTCTGGGTGGAGTATTCGATTTCTTTGCGCGCAATGGTCTTGCCCAGTTGCGGCACGAAGAGAGTAGAGGGTCCCCACGGTTTCTGGAGCTGCTAGGAGAATATCCGTCCCTAGAGGTTCAACCAGAAGACCGAGCCTTCCATATCTTCCTTAAAAGCCTCGCCTTAGGTCTGCGGGGTATGCGAAATGTTTACTCTGACAAGAAAATACGTGGCATAGCGTGGCGATTCATCCCAAATCATGGGCGTATTTATCGTAAAGATGAGTGTATCAGGCAGGAGGATCTAGATGCACTTCGTAATCACCACGACGTTCTCTGCACTTTGTACTGGGCGTCGCCGTCGGAATTTCGCCCTAGAGTCGATCTTCTCCGAGGCCTTGTGGATCATTCGTCGTCTCACCGAGAAGCTTGCAGGCTTAATGTTCGCGCTTGGGCAAACCTTGTGAGATTTCAATTGTCGACCGACGAGCCTTATTCCTCACTCCAACCATTTTCGTTGTGGTACAAAGAAATTGTGGAGCAGACAATAATGCAATATCGGCTGGCGCGAACAGAGGCGGAAAGCCACTATGAAGCCGCAAATTCCGTAGGTGACAGCGATATTTCTCCAGAGGTTCTTCGGGCCACAATCAAGAATAACCAAAATCAAGTCCTAGCTACACTGAGAGATGCTCTGGCTGGAATGAAAAATGCAGTCAATTGTGCTAAGGACGAAAATTTAGCAACCCGCCTCTTGAAAGATTCAGCTGCTACAGACGTGTTCGCACTCTTTGAAGCAAAAAACTCGAACCTAAATACTGTTATTTCGGATGCGCTAGAAATCTTCAAAGTATATGCAGGACTCCAAATACAATTGCGAAAACAGGTGATCTCTCAGCAAACCAACGAAGAGAGCCAAGATTACGGTGAATGGCCCGATTTCGATGATGGCTTTGGCGCTGAAACTCAAACAAATCGTACCCATTGTTTCGACTTTGTTCAAAAACCATTGTGGCATCTCCTCTCGAATCTTTTCGGGGCGGAGATTTCACCACCTGAGTTCGTGCTTACGCAGGCTGTGGATACTTGGGTAATGACTATTCAATGGCTTGTGCAGTCGCGGAGAAGATCTTGGGGTGACTACGTAGGCTCCTACGGTCCTATATCGTGGCACCAACTTCGGGACACGGAACAAACTCGCAAGTTTGCAGCGTATTTCATGTCGTCAGCTATTGAGAACGACAGAAACATATACGAGGAACACCAGCAGGATTTTATATCCGCATGGCTATCGTCTTTGGTCGAACGAGAATCCACACTCAAATTTCAGCATCGATTCACCACCATCCTCATCAATACGGATCCTCAAAACCAATTGCTGCGAAACCTGCCGTTTCTGGTAGATTCTAAGACTGGTTGTGTTAGCATCACAGCCTCTACATTTCGGGAACGACGACTCAGCCTTATCTCAAGCATCTTATCGAACATGCGAGGTTCCTATGAAGAAGTCATGCGCGATAGACCCCAAGATCTCGGTAGCACTCGGAGAGAGTTAATATCATTGCTCAAAGCACTCATGTCCGCCATGAAAAAGAATTACCAAGAGCTCCAGCAAGCTTCTATAGTAAAGGGTGCGTACGTCGAATTTGTTCAAAAGGTCGTTGAGTTCCTGCAACAGTACACTTCAGATTTGTGTGCCGTAGACAAATTCTTCACAGACTCTGTCGCGTTTCCTTTGCCCGCAACAGATCCGACCTATGTAGTAGGAAGATTGAGAAGTTATGCTCTCAAACTGGGAGATTCCCGAACGACGAAACAACTATCGATCTTCATCCAGACGGTATCTGAACGTGCAGCAGTAGACAACCTGCAATCTTACCTAGTTAGCCAACTGCACGAAGCTATGTCAGCCACTTATGAAGCCGGGGATATTACAACACCTACGCTACGTCGCGTGCTTTTGCAAACCATCTTTCCTGCTTACATTGAGGTATCATTCCGGACCCCAGCCGGCTGGATCGTTGCCAAGCCAATATTGCAGGCTTCAAGTCAAATGTTCAACGATTTGTTCTACAACTTTAGTATTACCGATAGCACGAGTGTCAAAGCTTCACTTGCGATAATTATCAGCACTTTCCAGATCCTTTGTCGGGTGACTAAGTCGCTGGTCGACCATTCTGGATTGCTCGAGCAGCCACACGTGCTCCATACCCTTACGCTCGTATTTCAGACTGTTACGGCGATGCTTCCCTTGCTCGACTACATACAAGCTCGAACACAGCAAGCTAATAGTGTACTTCCTTTTATTGCGTATTTCAAGGAGCTAAGCACTTTCGTTACGGAGACAATTGCCAGTTTCGAAGCTTCCCTCGCACCATACTTTGACGAGGAAGCCATTCCTGTGGCAATGGTGTTTGACAATATACGTGAGTTCTGTACCAATGAGCTTAATCAGGCTATGCAGACAAACTGGGCAAAAGTCGAAGATCAATACTTTGTTGTAAGAGGGAATATGAGGAAAGAGGTCATTGTAAATATCGGCACAGTTGAAGAGGAGCAGTGTAAGACACTCAGCGCCATCGAAGGGTTTTACGAGGTGTATAGGAGATTTGGAAGTCTGGGAACCGAGAAGCAGGAGAGGCGCAGGCAGAGAGACTTTCAAATAGAAACGCTTCTTATTTGATCACAGGAAGAGCGACTGTCATATTTTGGCTGCACTTCAGGTGTTGTAGTATGACCATGAATGAGCCCGAATATTGAGCATTTCGGCTTTTACAGGATGTTTCATAGAGATGGAGTTCACAAGAATTTGGCGAGTTTCCTCATCGCGCTAAAATAGGCGCGTCGAAAAGTGGCATGACGTTTTCAAAGCAGGTGACGCTCTCCACGGCATGACTGACTGGCTTACTGATTTTATCGGCGCAAACCAGCGCCATAGCCATCCTTTCGTGACTTTCTTATACATGCAGTCCCAATAGTCTCCGTGACATGTGCCCTGCAGTCCATGGAAAGCAACCAAACTGCCGTCCGCGAAGCTTGCCGCTTTCTTGCGGAAAGAGTGCGTGACGACTGGGACTGGCCAAACACACTTCACCCGTGGTCGGATTCTAATGAAGAAGTGCGTGGAGTGACAGAGTTTAGAGCAAGATATTATGGCACAACATCTAGTTCAGAGGCAGAAACCGAACCCGAGATGAATGCCGGCATTGACCCATATAAATTCGACTCCCCCGACAGCATCGCCGTTGCCGTTGGGTCAAAACTAGAAGACCGCAAAAGGAAGAGAAGAACAATGCTAGAAGAGGAAATGTCCTGGAATGAAGGAGTCGCCTGCTTTGTGCAGAGGAGGGATGCTTGGACAGGCGCCACTGCCGTAAAGAAGTCCAACATGAATAAAAGAATCTCAACTACATACCCCCCTGGAACAAAAATGTCAAATGGCATCACAAACTGCGAAGAATCCAGCCATGACGGTTCTAATATTACACTCTCTACATCCCAATTCACTCAAGACCTCGAATCCCTCGCCCCGATCGCTCGACCGCTTCTCCCTCACAATCCCATCCGAGACTCCATCTCTCCTAAAACTTATCCAGAAATATACAGCAAAGTCGTCATATCGTCACGCTCGCCCTCTGTACCCATAAATCTGACGGATATGACACGTGCACTTGTCCAAGGCTGGAAAGAAACCGGGGAATGGCCTCCTAGGGCAGGGCCTCTAGATCCACTTGCAGGAAGGAGAAAAGGTGCCATGGGAGCAGCCAAGAGGGAAAAGGATGACACGAGAAAGGCACATGGGGAGGAGGCGTTTCTCGCACATCACCCTCATATGAAGAAAGGAATGGAAAATGTTAAAAGGATATTTCGGCTAAGCGGAAGTCATACTGGCGGCGGTGGGATTGCGCAAGGCCCTGACACTGACAGAGGATGATTGTGCCTATGACCCACAGCAATAGAAAATGGAATTAAGCAAAGCAGCACGCGTGGGCTTTAGAGCAACCAGAAAGCATGCTTCTACGGGTTGTGGAAAACACCGAGCTCTTATGTGCTCATACTCCCAGATATAGGGAAATAAGCTTTCATATAAGTAATATACCGCTCCATCATCCCATTATCCAGACTAGGCATAATAACAAGGCCTAAAATATTAAGCATGGTCATGTTATAATGCCAGGGTTAGAGTATTACGGTACTAACCTTTCTTTTTCCTTATATATATATATCCGTTATATTATACTACGTACAATACTGCGCATGCAGCCTCTAGGCTATAGCGCTATAGTTCTATATATATAAATCCTTTTAGGCAGCTTAATATGTACTAGTAGCTATGTCCTATAACTTAGAAAACCTGTTTTCTAACTTAATGGACGAATCTAGAAGACAGGTATCTAAAGATTAGGAAATAGCCTTGGTTATAGGGTCTAGATAACCTAGGACTAATTAGACAAATTAAATATATAAAAACAAGTACAGAGGCAGCGGGCAAAAGTTCCTGGCCCCCCCCCTTGTGTGCGCTAGCCTTTAGTGGCTTAGTGTGGCGTAAGCGATGCTTAGCGCGCACCGCGGCGTTGCGGCGTATACAGCTCTCCCCTTAATACCATACTCTACAAGCTTTTAAAATCCATTAAATTCTTATTATATCCTACTGTATATAATAGGTAACTTATATAATATCTATATAAGGGCTTAGGCCCTTCCTATAAAGATTTATAGCAGTATAAATACTAATATTTAAGCCGCTACCGGACGAGCTGGTATAGAAGATAGATTTTAGGTCTCTATAACGAAAGTTTAGATATATAACATTATAATAGCTACTTAGTATAGTAGTAAGGTATAGGGTTACTGTTTCTACCTACTACCTCGTCTACTACCTCGTCTACTACCCTCCTTCCTAATATGGAACGCCAAGAAAGTAAATTTATAGCGCATTTGTGGCGTATTTATAGCGCAGGTAGGCTAGGTACTTTTAGCCGCTGCCTCCGTACTATTAATAATAAACTCTAATATTACTTATATAAGCGTTATATAAGAACCCTAGAAGAACCCTACGGCTTTACGTAGTATATTAAATAGTATTAGCTAGTGTATTAACTAGTATATTAGATAGTATTAGCTAGTGTATTAGCTAGTATATTAGGTAACGTATTAGCTAGTATATTAGGTAACGTATTAGCTAGTATATTAGGTAACGTATTAGAATATAAAACGGAATGTAAATATTCTGGAACTAGGGTCTTCTAGGTATATAGAGACTCGATCCCCCATAGATAAATATTATCAATTTTATTAAGTTTATCCACTTTACTTACTTCACTATATCGTTTACCTTATCGTCCTCTAACCTCCGCTTACCTAAATTAACACGTACTGTAAGAAGTGTAGAAATAAAGGAAAACACTATACTAGGATCTGTAAAGGAAGCTATTTCTTTTCTCTTAAAGCACCTAAGGATAGATATCCTAAAAAGCTATAATCAGCTTTCTTCCAGCTAAAACTAGGAAAGGGTTTCTTTAAATCCTTCTCTAAAACAATAGGAAAGGATAAAGAAGGTAGATGCTTTAGAGAATATACTGATATACAATCCCCTAAGCACCTACTACTAGACTGCAGCCTATATAAAGAAGAGAGAAAGAATATACAAAGGCAACTAGGCTCTTCTCTCTCTCTAAAAAAGTTATTTTGTATAAAGAAAGGAAAAGAAGCTCTTTTTCTATTCCTAGATAGGACAGAAATAGCTACTAGAAAGTGGCTAATGGCAGTAGGATCTTTAGAAGGAGGTAACTCCTACTAGGCTCTTAGTAGATAGATAATAGGGAGTAAAAGGATAGAAATAATTTACAAAAGGATAGGGATAGGCGTTAGGATTTCTTATTTTTTAGAATCTTTTTTATTATTTTCTTACTACCTAATAGTTATTAGTAACCTAGTATTTTTACTAAGTAGCTATAAACTACTAGGATATAGTTACTAGTACATATTAAGCTGCCTAAAAAGGATTTATATATATAGAGCTATAGCGCTATAGCTTAGAGGCTGTATGCGTAGTATTATATATAGTATAATACAATAGACCTATTTTTAAAAAAAAAGAAGTATAGAACAACTACGCATTCTATAAAGGACTGTTTTTATCTATTTCCTAAAAAGGCCCTAAAAGGCTTTAAAACTAAGCACTAATATAATAATAATTCATTGCTTAACGTCCGATTTGGATCCCTATTAGGCCCACGCGGACTACTCCTTATATATATATAGGGAGAAAACTCTATTTAAGAAAACCCTATAATCCATCTCTCTGCCTTTTAGGACTCGCCTATAAGGCGCCTATAGGGCGCCTGCGAGTCACCTATAGTGCTCCTACTACCTTACTTTTTAACCTCCTTAGGAACCACTGCTGCCGTAATAAGCCTACGGACGCGCTAGTATTATACACTTTACTCTACTACTATAAAGTCATTAGGGGGCGCCCGTTGCTCGCCCCTCCTACCCTCTATTATCATTTCCCTTATAACCTAGAACTAGTTTAGTACATTTTAGCTAATAAGCCACTAGGTAACCGCCTTAAGGCCTTTTTATATTAAGAGCAGTGTATTATAGTCCTCTATACCAACTACTAAGAGTATTACTTCTCGGTTAGTGCGTAAGGGGCATAACAGTATTATATGTTTTGGTGTCTATCTTAGCCAGCTATATTCGCATCTTAGGCTACCTACTAGGACACCCACCTAGTAGAGCTAGTCTTTTAGTCCTATTATTTCTATTCTTAAGAGTATTGCTATTATATTTTCTGCCTTTATTAGGCCTTCTTAGAGCCCTAGAGTGTTTACCCCCTATAGCATTAACTATGCTACAGCTTAGGTTCCTCTTGCCTTAGTCAGCCTCTATACCTTTAACTCCTATATACCTCTTTAGCGTTAGTCCAACCAGTATTGCATTACAGTGGATAGTTTCCCAGCGTTCTTTTGTGCTCTACTTTAGCTCCTTTCTTTCTCTTACTATTGTCTTTACTGGCCTCTTACGCGTCTCCCTTCCTCCTCTATATAGGCCTGGGCCCTAAAGCAGCACTATTCTTCTTCTACTTTCCTTATTTGTTTCTCTAATATATCTTCCCTACTTTAGGGTTATTAGTTTATTCTCCTACGGGGCGCCCTAGGGTCCCTCTATAGTTTACTTAGGCGTGTCTTAATATACTTTATAACATTAGAGTTGCGTTTATTTTACGCCCTTTATATTGCAGTGGCTTTAATATATAGTTATAGGGGGGGGATATTGGCTTCCTTCTTAAGTAGTGCTGTGGCCGTTCGCTTATATGCGTCTATTATACTCCAGAGGTAGGCTATTTAGACCTTTTGAAGTAGTTTAAGGAGCGACTTAGGGGGGCCTTTTTCAGATTCTCTAATGGCCCAAATACTGGACCTATATATTATGGTTAGCCGGACAACTGCTATATATAGTAGGCGTGACCTTTAAAAGCATAGACCCTATATAGAGTTAATAATCTTAGATAATACGATATACTATACTTAGCCCTTACGGGCCGCTTACGCCGCATATACGCTCTACTAGAGCTTGCTGTCTACCTATACTCCTAATACTCTTAGGCCCTAAACTAGTTAACCCCTAAAGCCTTAGATGTAAATTATGTGCTAAAGATCTGTAGATTAGTTGCGTTTTCTTATAAAATAGATTAGCTAGTATTTCTTTAGTAAGAATTAAACTCTATATTATCTTGCCTATTCTATATAGGTGTTATAAGCTTTCTCTAGTATTCTGCAATTCTCTATGGCTATTAGCCCGTAATATAGGAGACGCTTATAGGGTATATTATTGTAGGCGCCACTAATATCTAGGCTAAGCATTAATACTATAAAGTCCCTTTGCATCACCTATATAGATTTAATAGTAATAGTAAGTAGCGTAAGTGCTAATAGTATTAAGCGGTTCTTTCTTACCCCTATTTGGCTCTATAGCAGTAGGGCGTATTCCTTAGCTATATCTGCTATACGGTCCGCTATTACCTTTTCTAAGATCTTACTAAGGGTGTTTTCTAAGGCAATAGGGCGGTAGCTTCCTAGGATTAAGTAATCTACTTTACCTTCTTTTCGTAGGATAACCGTCACTATAGATCTTCCAAGTCGCGGGTAATAGCCTATAGTAAAGCATGCTCTAGCTACATCTATAAGCTAGGGTGCTATAAGTAGTCTATAGGTCTTTAGGGCCTTATTTAGAATCCTATCTAGTCCTAGTACTATATTATTTAAAAGGCGGCTAATAGTTCTAGCCATTTCCTCTATTATTATGTCGCTGTTAACCCACAGGCAAGTTATCAGTATTTCACCCATAATATTACTAAGGTCTGCTAGAGCTGGTTAAGGGAAGAACCTTTTTATAAAAATCTTTACCTTCTTATTATTATTGTTAGTAGCCTATAATTCCCCTACTCTTTATAGGGGTGGTAGGTATAGGTCTTCTGCTAATCGCCCTACCTTTTTCTTTACCTATTTTGCTATGGCCTATAGGCCCTTATTATAGGGGAGGCTTAGGTTAAAAGTATGCTCGTTTATAAATCGTCTTTAGTTATTCCTTACTTCTTTTTTTAGGGTATTCTTTAACTAGTTTCTTATGTCTTTATATTATCTCTTATCTTTAGGGTTATAGCTACTTAAGTATTTCCTTCTTGCTTATTGTTGGCTAACTATAAGAACCGCGTATTATGCGGACTATACGTATCGCGCGTAGGGGCCCGGTCTTAAGACCGGGCAGTACTCTTTTAACCTATTTTTAATCGCTGCCTAGATCCTTTCTAGTCTTTAATTAATCTCCTTAGGGGTGGCTAATAAGCCTCGCTTGTTTAGTATTAGGTGGATTTCTTCTAGATCTTAGAGTTGTTATTTAACTATATTAAGGAAGCTGTTTACCTTAAGCATCCTTATTACATATCTTTTACTATTTAGTTGCGCCTTAATATCTAAATCTAGCTATATCTAGATAGGGATATAGTCTAAAGTAAGTGCCTATTCTTCTTTGGGGTTATACCTTTTAAGTCTCTAGTATAGGCCTTCGTCTATAAATATAAGGTTAATTATACTTCTAGCGGATCCTTATTACCATATAATTACTCTAGGGGGGGGTAGCTAGCTTAAGGCCCCAGGTATCTATAGCTTTTAGTAGGCACTCTACCTATCGTTCAGCAGCGACGTAAATACCCCCCCACTATAGGTGGTAGAGGTTTATATCTCCTAATAGGATAGACTCTATGCCTTTAGTTTTAAGTAAGCTTATTACTAATATAATATTCTCTATTTATAGGACCTCTTTAACCCTAGGGTTATATACATTAATAATTTGTACCGGTCCTCTATATATCTAGATTATTACAACTGCAATATTTAGATTAACTACCTACTATAACTATAAGGACAGGCTAATAGTCTTACTAATTATAAAATACACGCGTATAGCTGCTTTTAGTTTATATAGAAGTTAGAATCCTTAGGGGCAGTATATTAATTATATATAGGTATTATAGTACGGCTCTTATATAGTAAGGATATAGTATTTCTCTAGGTCTAGACTATCTAGTAAGGGCCTTACAAGANNGTNGTTTNTATTACNATAGTTATACTATATAATGNANAGNTNGNNGACCCCNAGNNNGGGTCCTTCGCCTCTNTATNATTCCTTACTTCTTCTATTTCCACTTTCTCTAGGATATTTAGAACTTCTATCTCTTATATCTACACCCTAGTTACTACTTATTTTATATAAAGCTTTCCATTCCCGTATCTTATGTTCCTACTAGCGCTTCTATATCTAAATCTATTATTATCTCTAGTTCTTCCCCTATTCTTACTAGTTAGCTATACGCCCTTTAAGAGTTAGCTATAAATATTATATTTGCCGCGTTAAGTCTAATTCTTAATTATCCTGGTCTTAAGCTTACTATAGCTGTCCATAAGGGTCTTTCTATAGGGCGTCCTCTCCCTTATATCCCCTGTGACCCTTATATCCCTATACAGTCTAGTAATATCGCGCGGCGTTGCTTCTGGCCCATTAAGGCTTAGGACAGCTAGCCTAGCCCCCTAGTATTAAAGGTAGGAAACGCTAGAAAGGCACCTGCGCCCCCCTAGCTTATCGCTTATTATTTCTATTTATATAACCTCGCGTGCAGTTATTCCCGCAGCTATTAAGCCCTTACCTTCCGTCTCCTATATTTAATGCAGTCTTCTCTCTCCTACGCCTTATATATGCTTCAGTAGCAGTTTACGCATTTTATTTAGTCTTAATTTAAGTAGTATCTTATATTGTGGGGGCCTGTATAGTGGCCGCAGCACACCTATACTGCGTATGTGGATTAGGTATGTCCCTATTATATATAGCAATAGCATTATTCTAGGCGTAGTCTGTAATTATAGAGCCTTATATTATATATAAGGCCATTTATAATTATTCCTTTTTAGATAAGGAGTTTTTGCATTCCTAGTATATATATACTAACAATAAGGGAGCCATGCNTTCGTTTAGCGTCTCCCTAGCAAGTCTCTAGCAACCCTTATATCCTCTTATTATTCTTATTATTTACTTAGTTTATATTTTCCTATTAAAGCTATTAGATTCGGGTGATCTTAAGTCCTAGTATAAGGCGTTCCATTTATCTTACTATTTTCTATATAATTGCTATATTATCTGCCTGGCGTCCCTTTTCTACCCTAAGGCTTATAGGGACCGCTAGGACTTTAACTGGGTAGTCCTCGTAGAGTACTTTTATGCCAATACGTTCTCCTAGCCTATTCCCTACCCTTACAGCTTATTCCTTTGCCTGTTAATCCTTTAGGGTAACTTTAATATCTCCGCTCCTAAGGTATTAGACCACAACAGCGTTATAGACCTCTTTACGGATTTTTATAAGGACTTCTATTTTTAATTATCCCCTAAGCCCCTCTGCTTTTTCTATATTTGGTTATATTATAATTATATACCTAGTTGTTATCTTAAGGGGGGTAAGTTCCCTATATTATAGAAGCGCAGCTATAGCGGCCCAGGTGCGGTTCGCCGGTAAGGGGGTTTTTTATTTATTTTTAATTTTACTTAGCCGTTAAAGGATTTAATTAAGGGTTTACTAGAGGGGCGCCTAAGGTTCGCTAGGCTGGCGAAGCCATTCTATTAGCTGCGTTAGATTATTATAGCTAACGGTTACTCCCCCGCAATTCTAGGTACTAGATACGTCCAGTAGGCTTTATATTTTATTAGATGCCTTCTTAATAAAGGTATTTCCGCTTTATAGTATAGTATTCGCCCGTCTTTATTATAGAGGGCTATTGCTAGGCGTGGTTCTGGCGGTCGCGCGCAAGTGCGAACCACCGTCGTTTAACGTATGCCTCCCCTGCGATATATGCATCTTAGGGGGATTCTCTAGGTGTTTTACAGGGTTCTTTTAGTTGATTTTAGTCTTTTTAGGCCAGGTATAGCAAGAGCTCCTTCCTATAGTGTGTTAAGTGCTCTAGTACACGATATTAGTCTCTAAGCACTAATATAAGCCAAAACTTTAAGAAGCTCTCATGTCTATAAATACTAATAATAGCTATCCTAGTGTTATGGCTCGTATAAATGCCTCTGAACCGAAGTTTGTAGAATGCTGTATTACGAAGATACTAAGCTAAGGAGAAGAGGAGAGGTATGTATAGGAGGTAGAGGCGTAATATATACGCGTTATAACGCCAAGTCCTTAGCCGAACCCCTAACTAGGCTCCCTGTCTAGGCTCCCTATCCAGGCTCCCTGTCCAGGTTACGCGTTACGGTGCTATAATATCACCCCCCCCCTTTAAAAGAAAGCCTGCCCTTAGGCTTTATTAGAAACAAAGTAAAACTAGAGAAAAGGAGACGCGAGTGCGTTTAGACTAAGTATATAAGGCGACCGTAGGTTACGTAGAAGCGCTAGAGTGGAAAGGGTAGCCGCTAAAACTCTTGGTAAGGATCCAGCTAATTAAAGAACTTCGACCGGCGGTCGAAGTTCCTGGATATCTAAAGGCCTCACGTGACGTGCAAATCTAGGTGGCCGTATGTTATAGTAGGCTTTGTTCCTTAGGCCTTAGGGCGTTCTTATCTCTATGCTCTTCCAGCAACTTATTATCTTTATTATACTAATATTTTATCCACTCGTCTAGGTACTTTAGGGGTCCGGGTGAGTTAGGGTATTAATTATAGAACTCTTTAAGCTTTTGGGGGTAGCCTATAAAGTTCTAAGCGGGGTACTAGGTTAAGTCTGGGTTATAGCCCTTCTATTAAATACGGTATTTTAGCGCTCCTTATACTAGCTTATATACTAGTATTTCCTTAACTTCCCATTTATTATTACTACTAACTTAAATTAGTAGGGGAGGCTTGTTCTTCTACCCGGGTAATAGGTTACTTATAGCTTTCCATAACCTATCTAGTAAGAAAATAGGGTGAACTTTAATTAAATCTGGGAGCTTTACCTTATATAAGTTGCCTACCTTCTCTAGGACCTTATACGGTCCTACTATCTAGTAGTCTAGCTTATAGCTAGGCCGCTTAGTTCTCCAATTCTTTGTTATAACCTAGACTCTATTACTAGGGGCAAAGTCAGATTTCCGGCGGTGTTTATTCGCCTACTATTTTATTAACCTTTGGGCTTTTTCTAAGTTCTTATAGGCTACCGTCCAGGCCTCTTTTAAGCGTTTGGTGTACTACTGGGCCTTACTATAGAATAGTTTCTCGCGTATAATCTGGGGTTCTTTTAGTCTTTTCTAGTTAAAGCTTATATAGGGTAAGTAGCCTATTTCTAGCTAAATAGGGGCAAACCCTATAGAGTTATGGGGTAGGGTTGCTTGGGCATAGTCTATTAAGGGGAGTAGTTTAGACCAGTTATTCTAGAAGTAGTTAATAAAGGGCCGGAGTCTCTAGTCTAAATACTAATTTATAATCTTTATCTAACCGTCTATTTAAGGGTAATACGCTATAGAGAGCTTTAGCTTAATGCCTAGGATTTAGGTAAACTCGTTCCAGAAGGCTAATATAAACTGCGGCCCGCGATTAAATATAATAGTGTCTAGCGGTCCGTAAATTTAGTAGACGTAGTGGATATATAGCTAGGCCGCCTCTTTAGCATTAATATTTTTATAGCAGGGGATTAAAAATAGGCGCTTGCTAAAGCGGTTAACTAGGATTATAACTATATTATAACTATTATGGTCTATAGGTAGTTTATAAAAGTCTATAGAGATATATTGCTAGGGGCGCTCTAGTATCGGGAGCAGTTTTAGTAGTCTTAGGGTCTTGTCTTGTGAAATTATAGCTCTTTAGTAGTTGTCGTAGTTCCGTATATATTGATTAATATCTATAGCTATCTTAGGCTAGTAGTAGCGGCCGCTAATAATTTTACGGGTCTTGTTTTTACTAGGGTATGCCGTAGAGACTTAGTAATAGGCTTCGCGAATTAGTTTAGTCCGTAGATTGTTAACGTTGGGGACTATAAGCCGCTTTTAATATAGAAGCAATCCTTCCTCTGTTTTAAGATCGTGGTCTCCTCTTATAGCTTAATCGCGGAGGGCCTTTAGGGCGTTAGCCGTGCGGTTTATAGTTAAGAGGTGGTTAATTAGCCCTATTAGTTTGTCTAAGAACTCCTCTATTAGTGCTAGCTTATTTTACTAGGAGTCTAGCTCCTTAAGGATCCGTGGGTTGAGCTATTTGGGATAGAGGAGCGCGCGCGTCCGGTATTAGGTCTTTAGCTTATCCTAGGGTCCTACGTCTTATTCTCTTTAAGTTAGGGCATTAGCCTTAGAGTTTTGCTTGCTAGAACGATATATAATCGTAAAGAAGAATTAAGAGAGTACTTTAGCCTACCAGGCTTACTGTTTAGTAAGCTGCTTTATAGTTATAAAGTACTCTAGGGCCTTATAATCTATATATATCTTAATCCAGAAGTTTATACCTTTAAGCTCCGCGCGCTATTAAGATAGCGATTAAATAATAGCTAGCATTTCTTTATTATATATTTCGTAGTTATACTCGGCCGGGTCTATTATTTTTAAGAAGAAGGTAATAGGGTACTATTCGCCGTCCTGATGTAGCTATAATAGGATTCCCGCTATAACTCCATTAAAAGCGTCCGTTTCTAACATTAATTTAAGGTCTGGGTTATAGTAATAAAAAATTGGAGAAGAAATAAGCCGCTCTTTTAACTCTTTAAAGGCTTTTATATAGTTTTTTTTTATTATCCATTATATTATACTACGTACAATACTGCGCATGCAGCCTTAGGCTATGGCGCTATAGTTCTATATACATAAATCCTTTCTAAGCAGCTTAATATATACTAGTAGCTATATCCTAGTAGTTTATAAACCCCTAAATTAGGAGTTTATAGTTTCCTAGTAAAATACTAAGATACTACAACTACTAGGGAATGAGAAAATGGTAAGAAAAACTATAAGAAATCCTAACCCCTGTATCTGTCCTTTTGCAATTTATTTCTGTCCTTTTGCTCTCTAATATCATTTTAAGAGCCTAGTAGGAGTTGCCTCCTTCTAGAATCCTATCTGTTTTTATTCTTCCATAGAATCTTCTTCGCGTACTAGTTTAGCAGCTTTAAGAGTCTCGCAGTCTTTACTATTAGCAAAGTGTTTTTCTTTACAATTAATGCAAAGAGGGGTGGTATGCTGGCAAGGCCTGCCTGTTATTATACAGGTAGAATAGGAATAGTCTTTAAATAAATATACAGCCGCATAGTATCTATAGGCCCTAGTAGAGCACCTATTTCCTATATAGCCAAATTTTTNGCAGCTCGTACACTGCGTAGTAGGAGAGACTTCGAGGTATTTTACTACCTTAGTAGCTGTACCTGCAATTAATATCTCTTTTTGCTTAAGGATTTCTTGTCTTTTTTCTTNNTTCTNTATANTAAAANCTATAGAGCNAAATCTNGTCTNTANATTGTGTCTTTTTNNACTAAATNAGATNNATNTAGGTAGNCCTTGTATCCTTATAGGATTAAAGGTTTCGATTTCTTCCTTTAGGAGCTTAGAGCCCCCTTCTCCTAGGAAAGGTAGGGTAGGAACCCCGTGGGCTATAATTTAAACCTATGGTTCTAGTTTTTGTTCTCTTTAAAAGGTAAAGCAGTTATGCCAGATCTCCTTATATTTGACTAGGAAATCTGCATTATACTCTTCTGTAGTCATAAGGAGAATATTTCGTTTTCCTTTAGTTCTAGCTATAGACGCTAGTACTAGCTTTTTTACTTGCAGTTTTAATGTAAATAGTTAATTGACTTTGTTTCGTATAGAGAATGTGTCTAGAAATTAGTCCTTTTCGTCTGTAATTAGGACTAGCTTTCTTTCTTATAGCTGCTTTTTCTTACTTCTAGTAGAGGTAGAGCTAGAGCTAGGCGTGCTACTAATTACTCTACTAGAAGAAGGAGGGGTAGTCGATAATAAGGAAGGTAGGGAGGATAAAGAAGGGAGGTCCTTCTTTAGCCTCTCTGCGTAAGTTTCTTTAATAGGAGCCACCTCCTTACGGAGAGCTTTTACTTCTTCTACTAGTCCTTTTAGGACATTGTTTGTCTTCTCTTTTTCTTTTTTTCTTTCTTCTTCTTCTTCTTCTTTTTGTGTAAAGGGATTTTCTCCTAATAGGATACTTCGTGTATAGTACACTAGCTGTTTAACTTGTTCTTTTATTTCTTCTCTTTCTTCTTCTTCTTCTTCTTCTTCTAGCCCTTTATAGGCCTGGGTTAGGCTTTCTAAAGCGAAGCTTAGATGTTGTTTTGGAGAAAAGGAATAGATGGGTATATCATCCGTACTATCCGTAGTAGTTATTGGTTTTGTTGTCTTTTTTGCAGGTTTTTGGTTTTCTTTTTCAGGAGAAGACTAAGGATGTCCTCTTTTTTCTCCTGTCCTAACTAGGCCAGGAGAAGGAGAAGGGGGAGAAAAAGTAGATGTAGAATCCTCATCACTTATTTCTATAGGAGGTTTTTTTTGGACCTATTAGGCCTTGGCATTTTATATCTTATAGGGGGGTTTCCTAGTTTTTACTATCCTTATACCCTTTCTCCTTACTAATCCTACTAGAAGATTTCTGGGGAGATTAGGCTAAAAGGTAATAGAAAATCTAGCCTCTATATTTCGTGGTTTTGGTATTTAGTTTTGGTGTTCCTGTCCGTGCCTCGCTTATAAGCTAGGACCACCCCTAAGAAGAATTTTCTGTTAGGGGAAAGGGGGTAAAATGACAAATAAATCCACCTCTAGCTCGCTAGGCAGTAGGAATTAAGTCTTAAAAGTTAGAAAATCAATTGTTTTTAATGGTAAGATAGGTATGCGTAAGTTTTAAAGTGTGGCGCTACCTTTTGGTAAGGTTGCATGTGCGGTGAAGGTTTTTTATATAGTTACTATTAAAGATAAAGGGCGTGTCTTTCTGGGTAAGTCGTATAAGAGGCTTAGCCATAACTCTATAGTTACGGATAAACTGGTAGTAGAAATTACAAAAACTAAGAAAGGACTAGATCCCTTTTACGGTATAAGGGGGTTTCCAGTTATAGATTGCTTTAACCTTCTTAGGATTAACTTTAATTCCTTTTATAGTAACGATAAACCCAAGGTACTTTATACGTTTTACTCTAAATTTATATTTCTTAATATTAACTTATAAGCCTACATTCCGTAGTCTCTCTAGGACCTTCTTTATATAAACTTTATACTTAAGTTCGTTGTCTAAGTATATAAGGATGTTGTCTAGGTATACTATGCAGAATTTATTAAGGTAGTTAAAAAGGACATCGTTTATATACCTTTGGTATATAGCTAGCCTATTTATTAGTCTAAAAGGAAGGACTTTACATTTATAGGACCCGTAATAGGTACGGAACGTTATTAAATCTTTAGATATAGGGTCTGTCCTAATTTAGTAGAAAGCTTAGCAGATATTAAGTTTAGTAAAGATCTTTACCTAGCTTAGACGTGTAAGGGTCTTGTTAATTAAAGGAATAGGATACTAATCCTTTTAAGTAATAGCGTTTAGCTTTTAGTAGTCGATATAGAAGCGAAGGCCTCTATTAGGCTTTTTTATAAATAGGATAGGGGAAGTAAAAGGGGCTTGGCTTGGCTTAATAAACCCCTTATTAAGGTTCTTAATTAAGTACTACTTTATTGCTTTTAGTTTATCCGTTAATTATTAGTATAAAGGGCTATATTCTAGCGAGTTATTGGCTTCTAATTAAATCCTATAATCGTATGTCTGGTAAGGAGGTAACTCATCTAAAGCCGCTTTTAAGAATGCATTCTTATATCCCGCATAAGTAGTAGGGAGAAGGCATTTAACTAGTTCCTTATTAGTTTCCTTAGCTAGCTTTTCTTCCCTTTTATTAATAATCCAGTTAATTTTATATAAGCTAGTTATAAAGACCTTATTGTCCCTCCTATATATATTAAAGTGGAATGCTATAGCGCTAATTACCGCGATATCTACTATAGGGGGGTTATGTAATAATGGGGGTGTATAGGACCTTAGGGGCTTCTAGGGTAAAGGCGTTATTATTACTCCTTTTAGCTCCTATCGCATCTTTTAGAGGTCATCTCTTATATCCTATTAGTATGTTCTCTTCTATATTAGTTAAATCTGCGTAATTTAGACGTCGTCTATATCGCTATCTGTTCCGCTGCCGTATATAGAGTCCTCGTTAACTATAGCGCTTTAGGGGAGTATTTTTGTCGGTACAAAAGAGTTCCTTCCGGCCTCGCGATGGGCATCTTCTTAGGCGAAGGTGTTACGGAACCCCACCGCAGGGGCCTCTATAGGAGAGCCCCGTGCTCTCGCGTACACCTCGCGTACAGCTTATGTCAGCTACGCGTAGGTATATCACCTCCTTACGCCCTCAACCCTTACGATCGATCGCGTAACGTCTTGTAGACTCCTCGAATACATACATCTTATAGCCACTGCCCCCATCCCATGACATTACGTTGCGCCTTTTTACCACCGACACCTAGCCTACGACTAATTCTACATCTCTGTAATACTATAGGCGCTGCTAGAAGTAGCGTGCCTATAAGTTACCTCACTTTATACTTCTAAGGAACCCATAATAGTAAGATAATATTTCTTATTAGCTACTATGTTAAACCTAAAGAATAATCTAATACCTATACTTAACCTACGACGCCAATTAATCCCAGGAGAATTCGATTTATTAGCCCTAGCCTTAACCCCTAAGGAGATGGACACCGATAATATCTTATCTTTTATTAACTATATAACTACGGATAAGCAAGCAGAAGGGCTACTACCTATTAAAATTAAAATATAAGATGCCGAGACGTTCGTAAAAATGGTAGCATAAGAACCCAATAAATACTACCGCCTTCTATAGAACTACTACCTAAAGCTTATATAAGCCGAGATGCGTACTGCTTAAGATCGCGATATTATCCAAGACCTATAAGCTTGTGAGGCGCTCGCTAATAACACGCGTTAAGAAACTGAAGATGACCTCTGCGTGTCTAAACGCGACGTCTAATAGTTAAAGAAGGCTGAGATTGCACTTATTGCTACGGTTACTAAAAGAGAAGGCATAATTAAATACTTATAATCTTAGCTTAATAAGCACATTTGTAATAACGCTAGACACCTCTTTACTGTATATAACGCTACTTAAGTCTTTACGCCCCCGGCAACTTTACCTACTTAACGCTTAATAGAGGGTTAGCGCTAAGCAGCCTTACCTAACGGGAACCCCTATTAAAGCGATAATGAAAGCTATAACGACTAAACCTAAGCTGCTACTGTAGGGTCTAATGTATATTACCCTGATCCCCTAGTTTTCTAGGGAGACTGTAAAGAATATAGCCACTAGAAGATGTAAATCCGTAAGAAACTAACTTAGAGCGCCTGCCTTTTTCCTACGGAAGATACTAAGATTGGCTATATTATTGGGCGAATAAAGGGTATACTATTTAACAGACTCTTTGCCTAATAGGAGACCAATAGCCCCTGGAAGTGGCAGTCCTACTAAGAAGTCCTTAATAATCTCAACCTAATGTACCGTAACTATAACCTACTAGCCACCAACTAAGCTAAACTACGTGCCCTAAAGATAAGCCCTACTAAATTATTTAATAAGTTCTATATTAAATTCTAGGAATATACCGGAGCCCTTACCCGAGATAATACTAAAGACCAGGAAGATCTCCTTAAAAAAGTTACTTATTGCCTTAGTTATGCAGCCGCCAGCTATAACTATAATAATGTTTATAATATGGTAGCAGCTATACGGAAGATTAAACGACAACTAAATTAGATTGCTACTGCAAACCTTTGCCTAAAGACCTCCCTATAGAAGCCCTCTGGACCTACTAAACCACTAACGCCTATTACCCTAAGCAATACTACTGGTCCTAATATTGACCTTTCCATACTAACCTTCCCGTAAAAGCTACTAGACGGAGAATATAAGCTACTCTAGAAGCTAAAGCGTTGCTATAAATGTTGTTAAGAAGGCTATTATAGCTATCCCTTGACCCGTCAGGGCGAGCAGAGGGGAAGGCCCGTGCGCGAACACCAGAATCAGAACAACGCGTAGAATTCAACCATTAAATACACCACCACCATGTCTTCTAATTATGCTAGAATTGATGCAGATCTTGTTCGGAAGACTCAATATAAGATTCCCCCAAATAAGTCGGCGAAAAAAACCCCCCCGAAGCCTTGGCCACTCCCCGAATTTTGTATTCCTGAGCACGGCTACCGAATCCTACTGATCTGATTGGTGGGCTCTTATCGATAACCTGCGTGCCCAAGTTAACGGGTTAAGGGATAGCCTAAACTGCCTAATGGCTAGGTTTAGCAGCTGCCGCTTAATACCTAACCTAGTACCTTAAATACTAAATACGTTACTATATGCTACTACCGTATAAGACAAAGACGTAGTAATAGCGGTAGAGTTGGATATGGAAACGGAAAACGCTAAGTCCTAGCCCTAAGTCGCAGGTTAGGACGCCCTAATAATAAGGGGATCTATATATTGGCCTGCTTAATAGATAACTTAATAAAAATGAATGGACGGAAACAGATAGTTTTACCCATAATAGGAACTACTGCTAAAAAATAATATAAAAGCCGTTTTATAATTAATTGCGGAGCTACTAATAAATTTGTAGATACCTAATTTGTGCGTACTTATAACCTACCTACTTTACCCCTTACTAAAGCCCGCGCCCTATAACTCGCCGACGGTAGTTATACCGCATAGAAGATTACCTATATAGTATAACTCCACCTAGATATAAATGGGCACCAGGAAGAACTCTAGGCCTATATTATACCACTTGCTAACTACCCTATTATCCTTAAAATTGTAAAATTGCGTAAGCGGAGGTCGGAGGACGACAGGGTGAACGATGTAGTGAAGTAAGTGAAGTGGATGAACTTGATGCAATTAATGATGTCTATCTGCGGAGGATCGAGTCTCTAATATACCTGGAAGACCCTAGTTCCGGAACGTCTACGTTCCGCCTCGTATTCTGATACGTTACCTGATACGCTAGGTGATACGTTACCTAATACACTAGGTGATACGTTACCTGATACACTAGGTGATACGTTACCTGACACACTAGGTGATACGTTACCTGATACACTAGGTGATACGTTACCTGATACACTAGCTGATACACTGGCTGATACCATCTGATACACTAGTTGATACACTAGCTGATACCATCTGATACACCGCGTAAAGCCGTAGGGTTCTTCCAGGGTGTTCTTATGTTAATGCTTACATAAGCAACATCAGAGATCATCATTGACACCAATTAGGAAGGAAAAGAGTGTCTGCTGATTTTGTTTATCGATTTTATTTATCTATTGGTAGCAAGTTCATCTGCCTGACCAGATTCTTAAAAGTAGGGTCTACTTAGTGCTTTGGTAAGCATATCAGCTAGCTGTTCTGTCGTCGTACTTATATGGCTTAGCTGTATTATATTGTTTGTTACGTGTTCTCTCGCACCAAAGTGGTATTTGTATATATCAATATGCTTGGTCTTGGCATGATGTTCTGGATTGGTTCGCCAATTTAATTGCTAATAGGCTGTCTGTGAATAAATGGAATTTTTCTTTGTTTTCTATATTAAGCTGTTTAATAACGCTTATTAAATATAGATATTCCTTTACAGCCTCTTTTAGGGCCATATATTTAGCTTTACAGCTAGATAAGAGCAACTGTTTTTTTGTAATTGACTTGCCTAGCTTATAGGGCTTCTACCAAATGAGAAGTAGTATGCGCTTGTTGATTTTCGACCTATTATATCACCCCCCCAATCTGAATCGCAGTAACCTAAAATGTAAGGTTCTGATTGTCCAGAATAGGTAATTCCTAAGGTAGGGGTGTAATTTTAGGTATTTGTAAATTTGCGTAAGCGGAGGGTCGGAGGACGACAGGGTGAACGATGTAAGTGAAGTAAGGTGAAGTGGATGAACTTGATGCAATTAATGATGTCTATCTGAGGAGGATCGAGTCTCTATATACCTGGAAGACCCTAGTTCCGGAACGGTCTACGTTCCGCCTCGTATTCTGATACGTTACCTAAATACGCTAGGTGATACGTTACCTGACACACTAGGTGATACGTTACCTGATATACTAGGTGATACGTTACCTGATATACTAGGTGATACGTTACCTGATATACTAGGTGATACGTTACCTGATACACTAGCTGATACACTGGCTGATACCATCTGATACACTAGTTGATACACTAGCTGATACCATCTAATACACCGCGTAAAGCCGTAGGGTTCTTCTAGGGTGTTCTTATGTAATGCTTACATAAGCAACATTAGAGATTATTATTGACACGCCCCTATAAACAATATATTGTATTGCAATATTTTGTTTATTAATTTTGTTCATTAATTTTGTTTATTGATTTTGTTCATTAATTTTATATATTAAGTGACCTAAGAAGTAAGTCAAGCAGCCTTAATAAAAACCTTAGCCTATGGCTAAAACCCAGTGGGAATAAAAGGTCCAATTAGGAAGGAAAAGAGTGTCTGCTGATTTTGTTTATTGATTTTATTTATCTATTGGTAGCAAGTTCATCTGCCTAACTAAATTCTTAAAAGTAGGTCCACTTAGTGCTTTAGTAAGCATATCAGCTAGCTGTTCTGTTGTACTTATATGGCTTAGCTGTATTATATTGTTTGTTACGTGTTCTCGTATAAAGTGGTATTGTATATTAATATGCTTGGTCTTAGCATAATATTCTAGATTGTTCGCCAATTTAATTGCTAATAGGCTGTCTGTGAACAAATGGAATTTTTTTTTATTTTCTATATTAAGCTATTTAATAACGCTTATTAAATATAGATATTTCTTTATAGCCTCTTTTAGGGCTATATATTTAGCTTTACAGCTAGATAAAATAACTGTTTTTTGTAATTGACTTGCCTAGCTTATAGGGCTTCTACTAAATAAGAAGTAGTATGCGCTTGTTGATTTTCGACCTATTATATTACCCCCCCAATCTGAATCATAGTAACCTAAAATGTAAGGTTCTAATTGTCCAGAATAGGTAATTCCTAAGGTAGGGGTGTAATTTAGGTATTTCCAAATTTAATTTAGTGCTTGGTAATATATTTTATTTAGATTTAACATAAATCTAGCGCAGGTATTTACGTTGTAGGCTATATTAGGCCTAGTCTTTATAGATAAGTATATTAGGCTTTCTACTTCTTGTTAATACTGTTTTATATCTTTAGGAGAGGCCTATTCTGTATTCTTTTCCATTTTTAAGCTAATAATTCTAGGGGTAGATACTAGATTTAGATTTTGTTTATTAAACCTTTATAAGATATCTTGGGTGTATTTCTTTTAGTTTAATTTTATAACCTTATTTTTGTGGTCTCTAGTAATTTCTATACCTAGGAAATAGGAAACTAGTCCTAAATTTGTCAATTCTAGGTCTTTACCTAGTTTTATTTGGATTTTATTAATTTATTTAATATTTGGGCTAAATACTAGTAGATTATCTATATGGCAGATTATTATAATGCCTAGTATATTATTTTTAAATACTGCCTAATCTGCAAAGATAGGATAAAATCCTTCTTTTTTAAGGTTATTTGCTAGGTGGTTATACCATATTCTTAGTGATTATTTTAGGCCATATAGAGCTTTATTTAATTTATATACCTTATTTAGTATTGCAGTAACACCTTCTAGTTGTTCTATATATAGCTCCTTATCTATATTAGCATGCGTAAACGCATTTTTGAAGTCCTATTGTACTATTTCCCAATTATGGTAAGCTGCTAAATATAGTAGTATTTTATACACTTCTGGGCGGCAAGTATTTATAAAGGTTTCTTTGTAATCTATGCTATATTACTGACTAAAGCCTTTTACTACCCATCTGGCTTTATATTTAATTATTTGGTTATTTTAATCTGTTTTAATCTTATATACCTATCAAGTTTTTAAAGCCTTTCTATTAGGTGGTAGATTAATGATATTTTAGGTCTTTTATTTTTTAAGTTAATCAATTTCTACACCCATTACTGTTTGCTAATTTGGCCAATTATACAATTTTATAGCTTCTCTATAGGACCTTAGTTTATTTTAATTAGTTTCTAAAAGAGCTAGTTCGTTTATATTATTATCCTCTAATTTACTGGATTGATTTATTCTTAATATTTAATTTTGTCTGGTTTAATTTTATTTGATAGATTGATTTTGTTTAACAGATTAATTTTGTTTAATAGCTCAATTTTATTTAATAGCTTAATTTTGTTTATTTATCTGTTTATCTCTTTTGTTTAAATTAAACAGACTTTCTTTGTTAACTTCTAGGTCGGCTTCTTTGCTAGTATTAAAATTATAAAACTGGTTTTCTAGTATTTTAATATCTCTAGCCTAAGTAAGCCTTTTTAAATCTATGTTATATAATTTGTAAAGATTACTTCCAAATCTAAGTAATATCGCCTTTTTAGCTCTAGGCTCTAGTTTTTTAAGTCCTTTAGCTTTATTTTTATAATACGTAATTAATCCAAATACTTTAATATTTGTAATATCTGGTTTTATATTATAAAGTGCTTCATAAGGCGTCTTAAATTGCAATTAACTATGTGGAGTCCTATTATATAGGTAAACTGCTATACTTACTGCTTCCCCCCAAAGGTTCTTTGGTAGTTTTGCAGTAAATAAAATATAGCATACCTTTTCTAGTATTGTTCGATTTATTTGTTCTATTAACCCATTTTATTCGTGGGTATAAGCAGCCGAATATTACTAAACAATACCGTATGTAAAGCAGGCTCCTTTGAACCTTTTATTTATAAATTCACCCCCCTAATCTAATTTTAGGTATTATATTTTCCTTTTTAATAGATTTTTAGCTCGATTTTTAAATTCTATAAAAGCTTTATAGGCTTCTAATTTAGATTTTAGTAATTTAAATTCTAAATATCTAATAGCTGAATCTAGGAAGAAAATAATGTATCTTTCACCATTTATAGTTTTAGGGGATATTAGTCCATATAAGTCAGTTACTACCTTTTCTAGGTGAACTTTTGCTTTTGGTATAATTTCTTTATTTCGCTAACTTGTCAGCTTTAATTCTATACAAATTTTGTATTTGTTAAATGGAATATTTAACTGAAGACCTAGAGTCTTTTGTAGTAAAATAGGATTTATATAGCCCATTCTTTAGTACCAAAGTTTAATTTTATTTATTTATTTAAGCAAATTAATTTTATTTATTGGCTTAATTAATTTTATTTACTTGCTTTTAACTTTTTTAGTCTTTTCACTAGGTAGATTGTTTTATACTATATCTATATAGTATAGGGAGTTTCTTCCCATAGCTAAGATAAGTAGTTGTTCATTTTTATAAATATAGGCTTAACCGCCCTTAACTATAATTTTATAGCCAAGCTGATCTAGCTTACTAACAAAGATAAGATTATATTAAAAATTGGGTGTATATCTACAGTTTTCTAGTACAATTTTATTTCCTTTATTTACTAATTTAACATTTCCAATTCCAATATAATTAATTAATATTATTATTAATTCTATTTATCGCCCGATTCGGTCCCTTTTTAGGTCCATGCAGGCTTCTACCTTCTATATATAGGAAAAACCCCCTAGGGGGGAAAACCTAGGTATATCCTTTCAGCTAGTCTTACGCGCTCCGCCTTCGCCTAGCCTGTGTACCTTTATATAATGTCTGCCTTACGTACCATGCTTCCAAGGTGTCTTGGAAGATCTAGGGGGTAGTGGGAGGGTTTGGTGATTCGCCGGCGTGCCACCTTCGACTAGGTAGGGGGTGTCCAGTCTCTAAGGGACTGGAAGGGGGCGTATCCTTTAGTGTCCTCCTGCTGGATCTCATTTGCTGTCTGGAACTGCTGAAGGACTCCTTGGCTTATAAGCCATTGTGCTGCTTCGTGTAGACCCCTGCTTGTGGAGAGCATTCGGGTAATATCATTTGTGCCTGCTCTAGCGAACAACTGGTCTCTTGCAGTGCGTTGGTTGCAGAATAGTAGTACGTGGCGTACTGACTGTGTAGGCCATCCGCACGTACAGTGTGGCGTAATATTTAGGACATGGATGCTTGCTAGCCATGCATTTAGCCCTAGGACCTCTGTCCTTAGTAGGAAGGCGGCCGTGGATTCTGCCTTCGTTTGTCCTTCGTATAGGGGGAGAGTTGGTGTCGTCCATGGGGTGATCCATGTGGCTGCCCTCTGTGTTTTTGCCGCCTTCTTCCATCGTTGGTTCCACTCAATATCTGCCCATCTTGCGATGCATGTAGTGGATCTCCACTTATGCTGGTGGCCTCCTATCCTCTGCTGCCGTAGTGGCGCTCCGCCGGCGTGGCGCCGGGTCTCCGCTTGGTGTTGTAGTAGCTCCCGTATTTCCTGTTCTTTCTCTGCCGCACGTAGGCGGAGGGCTTCCTGGCTTGTGAGCTTGGGCGCGTTACCCCTCCGGGGGGCCCTTACTCCTCATATACGATTAAGTGTTTGGCGTATGTCCTTCTCCACTGGGTGGTCTTGTACTGTAGCTGCTCTCTACATGGCAATTATGTCTGTGTATATATCTAGTAGAGGTACTGCTGCTTCGCGTTCTAGTGCGGCACGTAGTGTCCTCTTATAGGCCCCTGTAATTCTACGTAGGCATTGGTTTTATAGTTTAACTAGTGGCTCTAGGGAGCTTTTTGCTAGTGGCTTGCCTTTTAGGTCCACGCCCCAGATCTGGGCGCCGTATAGCATTGTTGGCCTTACTACAGCTGTGTATAGTAGTCGTGTGCGTCTNAATNAGGGTCCCNAGGTCGAGGCTGCGATACGCAATATCGCTGCGAATGCTGCTGCTCCCCTATGAGTCGCCTGTGTNATATGCGCATTCNAGTTTAGTCTAGCGTCCACCCATACCCCTAGGACCTTAAGGGTGGCTTCTGGTTTTGCTTCGCAGCCCTAGATGCTTACTGTTAACGCTAGGTTGTTATTCGCCCTCCTTTTCCTTATAAAATGGATAAGCTAGTATTTATCTGGTGCAAATTTAGCGCTATGCCGTTTTGCCTATACGACGCACCTATCGTGCACCTGGTTTAGTCTGGTGCAGTTTTCTGCTACTATATTTCCCCACGTAATTAGGTTTGTATCGTCTACAAATCCTAAGGCTACTGTTTCCTGGTTACTCTCAAATGTCTCTAGTAGCTCAGATATGAAGAATAAGAACAGGATTGGCGACAGGGGCGACCCCTGTGGGATGCCTGTAGGTATTGGTATTAATTCGCTTTNNTAGCCCTNNAACACTATCTTAGTGGTGCGCCCTGTTAGAAAGGCTTATATAAACTTNACTATCCATTCTAGTAGACCCTTCTTTCTTAGGATCTATAGGAGTCTCTCATGCGATACGTTGTCAAAGGCTCCACTTAGGTCTAAGCTGAGCATAGATACTACGCATCCTAGGCGGGCTTACCACGCCACCTAGACGCTAGAGGTAATTAGGGAGAGGGCTAAGAGGGTTGATCGCTTCTTTCTTGCGCCCATTTATATCCATAGTAGTAGTCCTTGCTCCTCTGCGGCGTCTTATATGCGCTCTATAACTATCTTTTCTAGAAGCTTTCCTAGCGTATTTTTAAGGGCGATTAGTCGGTAGCTTCCTGGGAAAGAGTAATCCTTTTTATTTAGCTTTCTTAAGACGACTGTAGTTGTTACTTTACAGCAGTTTGGTAGATTGCCTTCGTATAGGCAGGTAGTTGCAGCGTTTGCTAGTGATATTGCTAAGGCTTCTGACGCAGCCTTAATTGCCTCATTTAGGATCCTATCTAGTCCTGCTGCTTTGCCTATAGGGAGCTTCCGAATAGCTTCTTTTATATCCTTTGTTAAGACTATCTGGCTTATCTCTAGGGGTAGGGGGTAGTCTTGGTTGCTGGTGTCCTATAAGTCTGCTTGGCCTACGCCTAGGAAGAACCTCTCTACTAGTATTCTTATTTTTTCCCCGTTGTTATTTATGTACTGGTTATATACTGTCCGACGTAGTGCGGGTAGGTGGGGGTCCCCTAGCGTTTCCCCTGCGGCTCGCCTACTCTACTTTAACATTCGCCAGAGTCCCTAGTTATGTGGCTTAGTAGGGTCTGAAGTAATTTCCTTAAGGAACCGGCGCCAGCTGTTTCTGCTTTCCTTCCGTATTATCTTCTTAAGCCTATTCTTTAGGGCTTTATAACTCTGTTAGTGGTGGACCTCGCCCGTCTTACTGTACTGTCGCCTCGCCCTCCTTAAGCCTACGAGTATCTACGCTGCCTCCGGTGACCATTCGCGCCGGGCGTGTTTACTAGGCTAGGCCATTAGGCAGTGCTTGTCTAGGCAGTTACTTATAGTCTTCTGGATATCCTCTAGCGTTGCCTAAGGTATTGTTGCTAGCCTGTTAGTAATTTCCTGGGTATATTTTTCCTAATCGAGTTTCTGGATGGCATATCTCTGGCGGGTTCGTTACGCTGGTGCGTTAACGTCGAGGGTTATCCGTATAGGTATGTGGTCTGCAGTTATTGCCTATATATTCTCTGGCCCGCAGAAAGCTAGCCGGTCTACTAGTGCTTTATGCATAAATGTAAGGTCGATTATACTCTCTTAGGTTCCTCTTTTCCAGGTAGGTTCGCCTATTGGGGTGGTTAGGGCGAGGCCTCGCGTTTCTAGTTCGTTGAGCAGGTAAGTTGCCTATACTTCTACTGTGGCCTACTGTCCTCCCCATGCTGTATGGTGTGTATTGAAGTCCCCTAGGACTATTATCTCGCCTTCTGCTATGTCAATTGTTTGTTAGAGTAGCCCCCACGTAGTTATCTGGGGCCTGTTGTCGCTTAGGTTATAGACATTAATTATACTAATTTGGCCCCTATTTGTAGCTATTTATAGTTTAGCTATATTAGGGCTAATAGTGTGATAGCTCCAGGCCTGTGTGTTAATGCGTTGGCTAATTAGGAAGCATACGCAGGTAGACGGGTTTAGTTCGTATAGGAGGTAGTATCCTTTTAGTTAGTACGTTTTACGGGTTTGTTTGTTATACGCTAGCTCCTATAGGGCTATTATTTGGTGTTCTTCTAGGTCCAGGCTATCGAATAAAGGGCGTATTGCTCTGTAGTTTGAGTGTCCACAGTTATATTATATTGTTGTTAATCCTTTTATAGTTCGTCTGGTGACTCATAGGCGTCTTCCATTCGTGTCTAGGGCGTTTCACTCGGGGCCGCTATAATTGGAATTCTTTGTTAGGATGGGTCTCTGGTGGCGTTGGTGCTGCCTCACGAGCGTCCTACGGCTCGTTTTGCTGCTGGTTAGGCAGAGGCTGCTCCTATTGGGGTAGGTATCCTAGTTCTCTTCCGCTATTCGATTATCCAGCCACCGTCGTTTGCCCTACTTGTCTCCTTCTCCTCGTATGCGTTTCCCCGGAGCGTGGCTATAATCTAGTGTAGTTGGGCTTGTCTTATCCTAGTAGCTTCTAGGTATACCTAGTAGGTTCTGCATTCCGCCTTCTGCCTTGCTCTATATTCTTTTCCGCAATTCACGCATCTAACTCCCTTATCCTTAAGGCAGTCCCTAGTGTCGTGGTTATCAGTATACTCTTCGCACCTTACTTGCTTTCCGCATGCGTTCTAGGTATATCCCTATTGTTAGCATCTAAAGCATTGTCGGACTTGGACTCCGTAGTAGTATAGCCGGGCTTCGTACCAAAGGCTGTCTATAACTACTCCTTTGCGGGCTACTGTTACCTACATCTCTTGGGTTAGTAGGTTGATTATTAGGATGCCGCGCGTTTTAACCTTTTAGAACCCTGGTGATTCTCCTATGTGCGTTATGCGTTCTTTATAGAGCCATGCGACTCTAGTTATAGTAATTCCAAAGGCTAGTTTTTTGGTGGCCTCTGTAATCCTCTGGATAAGCTATGCATTTATAGCGCCTCGTCCGCTTTCTACTTATATACTAAGTGGTACTCCCATTACTTTGACTGGGTAGTCCTAGCGGAGGATCTTACACTCAGGGGTGTCTCCCTAGGTGATAGTCTGGTCCTTTGCCTGCTGGTTAGGGAGCGTAACCTCTACGTCGCCGCTGCGTAGGACCCTTACTGCCACTGCCTTTGGTATGTGTATTTTAATCGATATAAGAATCTGTTCTGGGTCCGCCCCTAATACCTCTAGTATTCGGACCCTAACCGTGGCTCTGACCGGTACTACGCTGGGTATACGCTAGGGAGTCGCCGGTTAGGCGCTTGCGGCAATATTAGCCCATGTTGGCTTTACTGCTTGTGCTGTTGGTATTCTCCATAATTTTATAGCATCCTCAATGCGCCCGAGCCTATCCTCTACCGCGTTCTGGTTCCTGTTATGCTTTGTCCAGAGCTCTCATGCGATAAGGCCTGCTTATTGTGCCACACGCGCTACCCCTACGCGTAGGCGTTCGTCCTCTCCCTTCCCTAGATCGTCCTCGATGTTCTTTAGNAGGTCCACGAGTTTCTGCCAATTCTGGTCGTTGTCCTTTGGTTGTTGTGGTTGAGTCGCCCCCTGTTGGGTTTGTTGTGGTGTCGCGATTTTCTGTNCGGCGCCCACCCTTNGAGTCTGCTGCGACCCTCCTGTGTCGCGCAGGCTTTCCGGCTGTGCTGCATGCATTGGTTCTAGGGCATAANATGCCGTAGATTTGATTGGAGGTGGTTATTTCTCTATTAGGTGATTGGTGGGCGTGTTCTGCTGCTGTAGCGGCTCTATTGCATTAATTAATTATATTAGAATCGGAAATATTAAATTAGTAAATAAAGGAAATAAAATTATACTAGAAAACTGCAGATATACACCTAATTTTTAATACAATCTTATATCTATTAGTAAGCTAGATTAGCTTAGCTATAAAATTATAGTTAAGGGCGGTTAAGCCTATATTTACAAAAATAAACAACTACTTATCTTAGCCATAGGAAGAAACTCCCTATACTATATAGATATAGTATAAAACAATCTACCTAGTAAAAAGACTAAAAAAGTTAAAAGCAAGCAAATAAAATTAATTAAGCTAATAAATAAAATTAATTTGCTTAAACAAACAAATAAAATCAATTTGCTTAAATAAGTAAATTAAATCAAACTTTGGCACCAAAGAATGGGCCATATAAATCCTATTTCACTACAAAAGACTCTAGGTCTTCAGTTAAATATTCCATTTAATAAATGCGAAATTTATATAGAATTAAAGCTAACAAGTCAGCAAAATAAAGAAATTATACCAAAAGCAAAAGTTCACCTAGAAAAGGTAGTAACTAACTTATATGGACCAATATCCCCTAAAACTATAAATGGTAAAAGATACATTATTTTCTTCCTAGATTCAGCTACTAGATATTTAGAATTCAAATTACTAAAATCTAAATCAGAAGCCTATGAAGCTTTCATAGAATTCAAAAATCAAGCTAAAAATCTATTAAAAAGGAAAATACAATACCTAAAATCAAATCAGGGGGGTAAATTTGTAAACAAAAGATTTAAAGGAGCCTACTTTATATACGGTATTATTCAGCAATATTTGGCTACTTATACCCACAAACAAAATGGGTTAATAGAACGAATAAATCAAACAATACTAGAAAAGGTACGCTATATTTTATTCACTGCAAAACTACCAAAGAACCTTTAGGGGGAAGCAGTAAGTACAGCAGTTTACCTATATAATAGGACTCCACATAGTTAATTATAATTCAAGACGCCTTATAAAGCACTTTATAATATAAAACCAGATATTATAAATATTAAAGTATTTAGATCAATTGCATATTATAAAAATAAAGCCAAAGGACTCAAAAAACTAGAGCCTAGAGCTAAAAAGGCGATATTACTTAGATTTAGAAGTAATCTTTACAGATTATATAACATAGATTTAAAAAGGCTTACTTAGGCTAGAGATATCAAAATACTGGAAAACTAGTTTTATAATTTTAATACTAGCAAAGAAGCCGACCTAGAAGTTAATAAAGAAAGTCTGTTTAATTTAAACAAAAGAGATAAATAGATAAATAAACAAAATCAAGCTATTAAACAAAATTAAGCTATTGAACAAAATCAATCTGTTAAACAAAATTAATTTGTTAGACAAAATTAAACCAGACAAAATTAAATATTAAGGATAAATTAATCCAGTGAATTAGAGGATAATAATATAGACGAACTAGCTCTCCTAGAAACTAATTAAAATGAACTAAGGTCCTATAGAGAAGCTATAAAATTACATGATTGGCTAAATTGGCAAACAGCAATAGGTGTAGAAATTAATTAACTTGAAAAACAAAAAACCTAAAATATCGTTAATCTACCACCTAATAGAAAGGCTCTAAAAACTTAATGGGTGTATAAGATTAAAACAGATTAAAATAACCAAATAATCAAATATAAAGCCAGATGGGTAGTAAAAGGCTTTAGTTAGCAATATGGCATAGACTACAAAGAAACCTTCGCAAATACTTGCCGCCTAGAAGTATAAGGAGCTATATATAGAACAACTAGAAGGTGTTACTATAATACTAAATAAGGTATATAAATTAAATAAAGCTCTATATAGCCTAAAACAATTACTAAGAATATAGTATAACCACCTAGCAAATAACCTTAAAAAAGAAGAATTTTATCCTATCTTTACAGATCAGGCAGTATTTAAAAATGATACACTAGGCATTATAATAATCTGCCATATAGATAATCTACTAGTATTTAGCCTAAATATTAAATAAATCAATAAAATCTAAATAAAACTAGGTAAAGACCTAGAATTAATAAATTTGGGACCAGTTTCCTATTTCCTAGGTATGGAAATTACTAGAGACTATAAAAATAAGGTTATAAAATTAAACTAAAAGAAATACACCTAAGATATCTTATAAAGGTTTAATAAACAAAATCTAAATCTAGTATCTACCCCTAGAATTATTAGCTTAAAAATGGAAAAGAATATAAAACAGGCCTCTCCTAAAGATATAAAACAGTATTAATAAGAAGTAGGAAGCCTAATATACTTGTCTATAAAGACTAGGCCTGATATAGCCTATAANGTAAATACCTGNNCTAGATTTATGTTAAATCTAAATAAAATATATTACCAGGCACTAAATCAAATTTGGAAATACCTAAATTACACCCCTACCTTAGGAATTACCTATTCTGGACAATTAGAACCTTATATTTTAGGTTACTGTGATTTAGATTGGGGGGGTGATATAATTTTATGGACCTTTAATCTTTTATCCCTCCGCAATTTAAATATTTATTTTTTTCCAATTTTCCGTTCGGCGAAATGTATGCCATATAAAGTTCCGATTATAGCCAGCGGAATAATGGGTTTGTTTTTTTGTTTTTTTTTTACCACTTATTTTTGCTTTATTAGCCTTATGTTAATGATTTTTTCCCCAAGTGCGAACATAAGATAAGGGTGACGTTTGAATGAATTTCTTGGAACCCCCTTTCGTAATTTCAAATGTCAATAAAATTTTGGAGTTATATTTTCTCCTTGAGACGACTTTAAAAGGCTTTCGGCGCCTCTACTTCAGCCTCCTGCCTTGTTCCACTTGCCTACATCACTTATTCACTTCCCGTACTTTTGACTTACGTTAATTCTACAGTAAGACTCCTCCTTGCCTCAGGAATATTTGGACTTCTGGGAAGTCAGGGGGCGTTTGCGTACATGCAGGCCGAGCATAAGACGTATGCAATCTGGATTATGACGATCGCAACTAATGCATGGAACTGTGTGATTGATCAACTATGCAATTTGGAACTACTTGTGATCCACTATTGCAATTGGCGACTAATATGGATCACTATGCAATGGGACTTACTGGGTGATCCATCTATTGCTAATGGAAATTTTATGGGGGGTGATTCGATTCATGTGACCGACCGTAATGGTAAGATTAATGTTGATCAACTAATGTGATTCGATTATTGGTAGAATTCTGTGGCGCATTTCGCATCCCCAAGAAGGTCCAGATAAAATACATTACGACAATGTTATTAACTTATAATCCTAGTAAATAGTTTAACTAAATGCGCGGGGTATTTGGCTTATATATACAATAACGGTAAAAAACAAACAAATTATTTAAAGACAAGTTATTAACAAACAAGTAACTTAAAACAAAGTAATTAAAATAAACGATTAACCATCACCTGGGTTCTTCTTCATTCAATTGCGATCGATGAATTATTTTTTTTGGGAATTTCGGGATACCGCGTTTTTGGGTCCACCCTTAAATTTTTTTCCCAGGTTAAGCTTCCTTCTTTTCTACAAAGACGACTAAAACATAATAATTAACCAATAAATTTAAGATAACCATCACATTCAAAAGTAAACCGGATTTGGTTTTTTTAAAAGAATTTTTTCATTCCAGGTGAAATTCACGAATCGAATTCGTATTAAATCGATGTCGGATTAAGTATAGAAATAGAATTATATCGAATCGACATAATATAATAAAACAATTGCATAAGAGCGTTATTTCATTCAGTACATATATAAATTTATACGAAACCAGAACCGGTACTACAACGTATTCTACACAAGCGAATTTTAAATTTAACGACTATCCGACAAGACAAACGTTTGTTTATCTTAAAAAGATATAGGTGGGCAATAAAAGATAATAAATTTATTCCGATAAATAATTTTGCGAAAAATTTATATCTATATAGGAAATATCGGAGAAAATCCGCGGTAAATAAAATTCGAAAATTTGTTCGATCTATCTCTCGGTTTGACAAAAAACAATTTAATTTGGAAAGGATCGAATAAATTTCGCGAAGAATTGGTTTTTATTCTTCATCATACGCGAATAATTAAAAAGCCCTGGATAATATA